>NW_027459032.1:300000-482738 GCF_050624435.1 Tenrec ecaudatus
AACCCCAAACCACCCGAATGCCCCAAACACACCTTGAACGTCCACAAACAACCTAAAAGCCCTAAAAAATCACATGCCACCAAAAAGCCCTAAATGACCGCAAAATTCCAACTCATAGCCACCCTATAGAGGGCTTCTGGAGCTGTCAGTCTTTTATGGGAACAGCTTTATCGTTCTCCCAAGGAGAAGTTGGTAGGTTTGAAACCCTGACCTCATATTTAGCAGTCTAATAATTGCTGGACAGTGCCACCAAGGCTCTACTGGTGTAGTGGGTTACACATTGGGCTGCTAACCTCAAGGGAAACGGTTCAAAACCACCACCCACTCCTTGGGAGAAAGAAGAAGCTTTCTTTCTATTCCCCTAGATTTCTCATTGAAGGTGTAAAGTAACCAGTTAAATGCTCGCAGTGGCAGCAGCAATGTCTCATAACCATGGGGAAATGTGGTTCAGAAACTTCAGAAGCAAGCATCCACCAGTAGGTGACTGACCAGCAGTATTGACTTGGGCAAAGAGAAGGTGACATGGAAGGGTAAGGAGAAGAATGCGTGCAGAGGGCAGGTTGGCAGCTGAGCCTAAGTCCAGTAGAAACAACAGCAGAATGGCCTGTTCCTGGAAGGGCCACAGGAGATGGTGCGACTTCATGTAGCCCCCACTTACATGTGTAACAGCAGCAATTGCCTGAACACGTGGTCTCCCCAGGGAGGAGCCTTTGTGTGGTGTTAAGATGCTGTTACTGTCTGTTGTACTGTGGTGGCCTGCATTTGGCTGTAATGGTGGAAATTTTGCAGCCAGTAGTTCAAATGCCTGCTGGGTCACTCACTGCAGGTAGACTTCAGCAGTTTCCAGACAGAGACGAGGGAGGAGGACCTGGTCTTCCACTTCTGAAAGAACTGGCCAGTGTGAACCTTGTGAATGGCAGAACACTATACCTGAACATGAGTACCGCAGGCTATAAGGCATGATGGTTTGACACAGTGGCTGCAGCAATGTGCTCAAACATAGGATAGTGCTGGCCTGGAAAATAGTTCATCGTCCATTAAAAAAAATCATTATATAGGGGCTCATACAACTTTTGTTGTTGTTTTTCCCTAAGGGAGAGCAGTGTATTGGTACACTGAGAGGTATATAGATCAATGGATACGAACAGAAAAGCTACACATATATTCACCAGTCAACAGGAAACTAGCCTTCGAAAAAGGACACAGAAATATCCAAAGGGACAAATTCTGCTTGCTCAACAAATGGTGTTGGACAAACTGAGATACCGTATGTAGGAAAATGAAGCAAGCCCCAAACCTTCCCCCATGCACAGAAATTAACTGAAGAGGGGTTAAAACCTGAAAGTAAACCTCCGGGCTATCATAATCATTTTTTCGATGACCTCATCGGTCAGAAATCATTGTAGGAACGCCAAAGCGTTCTTGTGTTCAACGTCTACATACATAGCAGGTGCTCCAGTAAAGGGGAATCTTGGTGGAGCTGGCTCATCCATTCCTGAAGAGAGTAGAGCACCACGTTGGCCCATCACAGAGCTCAGGTGTAGAATCTTCCTCACTGTCATCCTTTAACTCAGCAGTGTCAGTGTTGGATTATGAATTTCCCAAAGAACCAGTATCGCTCAATTCTGTGCACAATGCTGACTCACTCTCGCTGTTATTTCACTGGTCTAAAAACCCATTTAGGTTAAAATGACACTTTTTTGATGCCATGACCTAAAATTTTTAGTGAGAAAATGTTCCCAATGACATTACATGGGTCTTCGTCTAATCCTGATGCCATGTTCTTTTTCACAGAGACCAGCTTCTTGTATAAATTGCTCAGCATACAGATGGAATAAGAACAGTGAAAGGATACAACCCTGATGCACACCTTTTCTGATTTTAAACCATGCAGTATCACCTTGTCCTGTTCACAGTCTCACCTGGTTCTATCTCTTGGCCTTTGCATATGAGTACAATGAAGTGTTGTGCAATGCCCATTCTTTTCCATGGTATCCCCAAGATTCACCTCCTTCCACTCGTGGTTTCCAGAACGTGGGGTTGGGACAAAGCCTGGATAGTCTCATGGCAAGACCAGATCAGGAATGGAGCTGAGCCGGGAGCAGCTTTATTTGCTTGCTCCAGGGAAAGTCTGCCAATGTGACTAAGCCTCAGGGGCTTTCTACAAATGATAAAGGTGAATCCCTCTCTCGTTACCCACTGATCATCTCTGAGCCTCTTGCTCTCATATCCCTTGCACAGACCTCTACCATTAGATGGACAATTCGGTAACGTTTGAACACTTTTCTGATGCTGAGCCTGGGGAGCAACTAATAGCTGAGTAAATATTGATTGAAAGATGGTGAGTGGAAGAAAATAGCTTTGCCAGGTTCAGGTTGTGATGGAGATGAGAGTGTTACCAAATCCTGCTGTCCCCATGGTGGGTTTGCTGTATTGTGCCCAGTCCTGAAAGTCTGAGCCAGGGGTTTTAACGTGGCCCCTTTCAAAACATATAGGTGGAATTCTTGGACCATGAGCTGTCCATAAAGCTTTACCAAGGAGATGTCCGCCCTGGAGCGAAACAACCCAAGAACCTAGATCTTCGTGAAGGTGTTGGTTGGTAAGGGATGCAGCGGAAATCATAAACTTGACTGAAAGCAAAAGAAACTTTGCCTTCATGTGCCTGCAGCTGGACGAAGTGGTGCTGGAGCACACCCTCCTTTGTGATTCTTCTTGTTCTTTTTATGAGCTGCTCCCTGGCCTGTGTAGTCCCGTAAATCTGGAAACTCTTTGCTGGTGGGGGCAATTGTTATATCCTCCCCCCAGATCCAGATGTCTTGTCCATGGTCAGTGTGCAATCCTTGTTTGCCAGAGGAGTGGGGCATCTAAAGGCAGGCAGGGGTCACATACTTTTTTTCTACACTTTCTAGAAAGACCAGAGCTAAACATCTTGCAGCCCTTTTCATGTCCTCATTCTTTTCTGTATTTATTTTCCATGAAAGAGGAGAAGAAACGCGACAGCATCTACTGACAGCAAGTCAAATGCCATCGTGTGTGTTCAGAGGGCAGGCTGGTTCTCATTTGCCTAACTCATCAGTCCCATCGTGCCATGTCCATGTTAGATTGTTTAGGGAAACAGATGACATATGTTATGATGCTAAATAAGCTGAAACAGTGCCAGGATGGAGGCAGAAGGGTTTTATTTGTTTGTTTTTAAATGAAGCATAGCTTTCTAGTGACTTATTGTGGTGGGGAAGGGGGGCACCGAGAGCAACAAGACATGGCTGTGACAGTGGTCTGGGAATTGAGACAAATCATTGCTTCTGCAGCAGAGATGAGCTGCCTCTGACCTGTCAGTTACTTGAAGGGAGACTCTGCATTTGGTCAGACAAGTCTCAGTTGGAGATGGTACCAGCTTTCCTCCTGAGCCTCTGTGGTTCCCTTTGAACTACACAGGCCCGAATCGCTTTTAGCTGAGCAACAGCAAATGGCAACACAGACTTGCCATATTGCTCTTTTGCGTACACTCTTTAAAAATCATACTAAATATACATGCATCAAAACATTCGTCACTTCCACGCTCTACAAGATTATAATTAAGTGGCATTCTGCATGTTGTTCATATATCATCCTTACCCATTCCAAAATTATGTCATCACCCTTATGGAAGCTCAGTATCGTCTCAGGGATGGCACTTCCCCTCCAGGCCCTACTGGGTTAGGCTGGGTTGACTAGAGAAATAAATCCAAGGACACTCATATAGGTATAAGAAAGACTCCACCTCACTTATTTGTCCAATTGACATGGCATTATGTAACAACCATACTTACCTTCCTACCTATCCCTGGAAACAATTGGGAGATGTTTGTCTCTATTCATTTTCCTAGCCTAGATATTTTTTGTAAGTGGAATTAAGCAAAATGTGTCCTTTTTGAAGCTGATTTATTTCACTCAGCATAATGCTTATGAGGTTCATTCCTCTTGTAGCCTGTGTCAAGAGTTCATTTCTCTTTATGGCTGAGTAGTAGTCCATTGTATATACCGTAGGCAACATGTTTGACTTATCCATTCACCTATTGATGGGTATTTAGACCGTTGACACGTTTGCGAGATTGGGAATAATGTTGCAAGGGCCATCTGTGTATTTGTATCTATTTATGCGCTTGCTTTTAATTGCTTATATCCTTCATTTCCTTTTCTTTCCTTGTTAGACTCAGTATGATCCCCTTCTGCCCATCCTCTAGCCTCACAACCTCTGTGTCTGATGTGCCAGGATCTCACCAGAAGCCTTAACACCAAGATTCTGAGCCCTGACTGACCATTCTGACCATCCAGGGAATTGAATATTCCGGAGCACACAGAAGATGAAGTTATCAAAACTCCTTAGGCATAACCGAACAACTGGAGGGAGTGCTTTATTGGGCTGGGGGGCTGGGGATTATAGTTGTGAAGGACACCAAGAACAATTGTCATTACCTAGACTGTAAAGACTATGTTCGACATCCATGCTGGTGAGTAGCAGCTGGATTTCAGAAGCTCACAAGTGGCCATCTAGGTGGCAAGTATTGTCACCCTCACTCTGGAGGAAAGAGTGGTGAGTGGACCACATGAACATTAGACTTCATGACTCTGAGCACAGAATAACTAGATGATCTCCAACTATCAATTCCAACTTCTTTGAAAGGGATCACATCCAAAGGTCCTAGATAGTGAAGCAAAATTCACAGTCATAAAAGAGACCAGGCTTATTGGCTGGATAGGGACTAACAGAACCTCTGAAACGATGGTCCTTATTCACTAAGTTTGAAAATGAACTCCTACCTGTGGTTCAATATTCAGCCAAATAATAGATTGGTCTATAATGGGAGCAATTACACAAGTGAGGCACACAAACCTGAAAACAGCAAACCATTTGATCTCAAAAGGGCAGTATTAATCCAAGGCCCAAGTTCAGAAGGGTAGGAAGAGAGGAGGAAGGGAAACAGAAGACATAAGTAGGGAGTGGAACAAGTCATATTATATTGTGGAGATTGCAATAAGTGGCATAAAACACAATGGGTATGAATTGTTGAATAAAAAACTGATGATCTTGGTAAACCTTCACCTAATTCACAATAAAAACTTATGAGAGAGAAAAAAATCCAAGCACCTAGGCTGCATTGCAGGCCAATAAAATCGGACTCAGTGGAGATGGGACAAAGATGTCTTTTGGACAGCTCTCTGGCGATCCCAATGAGCACACAGGCTGATACCCACCATCTGGAAACTATGGGGTAGCTGCTTCTCCGGTAATGCCTCGGGGGAGCGCTTGGGTCCCTCAAAGAATGCGGGATGATGAAGGGGCAAAGGTCATCAAACCTCACCCACAGCTTTACACTGGGGGGCTGCTCTCTGAGGAATGTGGGAAGGGTCCACTTGCATGCTGTCTCTGTGCAGCAGATCCAACAGACTCAACACCTTTCCAAAGCTGGCAAGAAAGTCCAAGAGACTAGATGTGGGCACCACGCTGTGAGTTTCCCAGAAGGCACGAGACAGATCGAGAGCAGTCACAGGAACACAGACTCCTCCGGAAATGCCGCCATGCGCAGAACATGCATCTTTAATTTCATTTCACACTGACTCAAGCATTCAGTCCTTTTTACGAAAACCCAGCTTCTCATTACAGTAACCGGTTTAAAATGACAATCTTCTGTTGAGCAAGTCTAAGAAATGACCTTCCTTTATTTTACATGGTATAAAAATTCAGTTTCCTAGGCCGATGGGCTCTAGGGACAGGTGTTTTTATGTACTAGACATGGCTTTCAAAGTTCTTCAATTGCCTAAATTAATAACGACTTTTTTCCTTTGGCTTTTCTAAGGGACACATTAATTTCAATCTTTTTCTAAGGAAGTGAATCTCTAGCTATCTCATTTGGATAACTTTCTGCCTTCAGAGTAGAATTTGAAATAATCTGCAAGGTTACCCCTTCCCCACCCTGCCCCAGCAGCCCAGCCTCTTTCTTCCTTCCAGCCTCCAGCCAACGGGGTTTGGTTGGGAAAGGAGATGCAGAAGGGAGTCTCTGGATTTTTCTATCAAAAGGTTGGCCACAACCCCCAGTAGACCAAATGTAATTCATTATGGCGGGTTTTGGTTTTTACTACATTAAGAGTTATCCTTAGGGAAATTACAAACAAACAGAAATAGGAAGACTTTATATTTTATTAACGGATGTACTGCTCAGTCTCATTATATTTTAAAAGACACAGTATAAAAAAAAATCTGGCTCCATTTAAAATGTCCTGACTAGCAGAACTTAAAATACACAAATCTTAACATGAAAGTCTAGATGAATAAATAAAATAAACAACGAAACAGCTTTCTCAGGAAAAGCCATAATAAAGAGCTCGACTATTTTTTGAGCTGTTTAAGATGCTCGTGTTAAAGGGAAAAGAGTATCATTGTTGACTTTGAAATGTAGAACCATTTGCTTAATTCAGTGATGCTAAAATGGGCAGTTTGGCTGAAGAAAGAAATTGGCTTGTAGCATTTGATGAGCAATTTCTTCTTTTGAATATAGAAATGACCAGGGATGCGGACACGCTTTTTATTCTTTTGAGGACCCTCTAACCAAGAAATCTTTTAAATGATCATTACACAGTGAATGCCTGGAGGCTCTGGAAACTATTTATTTTGACATTATTATAAGCTCAAAATGATTCACCAATGCAAAAGAAGAAGAGAAAAAGCAATTAAATACTAAGCTGTAAACACTGGAAGCTTTTCTGTGCTGAAAATAATTGGACAGAGTTTTTTCTTTTTTTAAGTAATAGTGTCCAAAGAGATTCAATGATCTTATTGCTTATGGATTTGGAGCTTAACTATATTCCTTATTTTAAATTTGATATTAGAATAGCAAGATTATAGACCTTGATACAGTGTGACTTGGAGAAGTATCGTTTCATTAAATTATCAAGTTAAGGCTCAAGGAGCCTGGTGTAATGTGTGTGACCATGAGGCCAGCCAGTTGGAATCCGCTATGGCTCACAGAGAAAGATGCGGTTCTCAGCTCCTGTAAAGATTTAGAACTTCGGGAACCCACAGGCATAGTTCTACGTTGTCCTTTCAGGGGTCCTCAAACTTTTTAAACAGGAGGCCAGTTCATTGTCCCTCAAACCCGCTGGAGGGCCGGACTATAGTTTAAAAATAAAACTATGCACAAATGCCTATGCGCACTGCACATACCTAATTTGAAGTAAAAAAAAAAAAAGGGGCAAAAACACCCGGCATGCTGAATAAATGTCCTCTGAGGGCCATGTGGTCCGCAGGCCATAGTTTGAGGACCCCCTAGATTGATATAAGTCAGAATCGACTTGATAGTGTTAGGTTTCTGGGGTGGTTGACCTCAGTTCTTGCTTAGCAACGCTGAAAGAATTCATATGGCAGAAGCACTTTTGTAAATCCAAGTGAATGTTATGAAAGAAAGTTTCAGGTATCGCAGTCCCCAAAAGTCCCCACTATCTCCGGAAAGCACGCCGGGCTGCATGGCAGGGGTGGGGAAAGTTTGCAGCTGAATATGGCGGTTTCATGGGAGGAATACCTGAGCAGGAGTGCAGAACCAGCTGAGGAGCCACGGCAGGAACCCCCAAGGGCCTCACCCTCCACTTGCAGAGCACGTGAACAAGGGAGGGCGACAAGGAGCCCAGGCCTACTTCTATCACCTCCCAACACCACTGGAGGGCATTGGTCGATCGTACTGGTTGATTTTGGTGCACTTTTGTGAAGTCCTATTCTGTATGACCAGGTGGACCTTCCACCTGGGTCTACATGACTTGGGTCAGAGCATGCTCAGTTCTGAATTTTGCCATAGGTATCTAATGAGTGTGCCTGATTTATTTCCAACCCCTTTGTTGTGGCCCGGACAGCTCATTTTCGTTTAGTGCTGGCATTTGGGAAGACAAGCCCTAATCTAGCAACCTGTCAATAGCAGTAAGTGAATGGAATTAAAACTCAACTCATAGCCATAAATTCAATTCGGACTCATAGCGACCCGAGAGGACAGGGCAGAATTGCCCCCTGAGGATTTCTGGGGCTGGAATTCTTTACAGGAATAGAAGTCTCTTTTTTCTCCCTCCCAGTGGCTCCAAAGGACTGACCTTGCAAGGAGATGTCCAGCGGGTGCCTGTAGGCTCCTTCATTGAAAATCTCTGCTAGTTTATGAAGCGGGAGGGAAATTTTGAGGAGGCCGTCTGCGGCAGAGTTAACTCCCCATTAAAGCCAATGAGCTTTTCCACATCTCTCAAAAAACAAACAAAAAAACCTAAAGTGACTACTTCAGATTAATATGCTGTAGGTAGAACCACCTCCCACTCAGCAAACCAAACCAATCAACCAACCAACCAAACAAACAAAAACACCCCAAATCCTGTTGCCTTCAAGTCAGTTCTGACTCATGCTCACCCCTTGTGGTACAGAGTACAATTGTTGCATGAGGTTGTCTAGGCTGTACCCTTTATGAAAGCAGATGACCCCTTCCTTTTGTGGTACAGCTAGGTGGGTTTGAACTGATAACCTTTATATAAGCAGCCCTATCCAGCGATCTATGTCAACTAAAGTGTCAAAGCATGTAAAGACTGATCCACAACCCCCACTTCTCTCTTCCTCTTCTGTGATGACCTGGAATCCACCTTTTGATCTGGTGGCACCATATTTGTGAAGCAGCCCGAATCACTGACGGACGGTGTGCAGGACAAACACCCTGTAGAATTGCCCTTCCAGCGTCAGAATTTGCATGAACAAGAAATAAACTTCTAGATTTTAAGCCACTGAGGTTTCAGGGGTAGCTTCTTTCTGCAGAACAGACTAGGCTATCCTGCCTGATCATCTCTTCACAGGGTTTTTGTGGAGAGCTACCGGAGCAGCTCGATCCAGGGGAGCTGCCAAAGCAGATACCTACACTTTATCTGGGATTGTAGGTTGTAGTACCAACGTTTTTATTTGCCCGGGAGGCACTGAGTAAATTTTTTTTCTTCTGAAAACAGGACAATATGTAAGTAAGTTTGGAGACATATGTAGCTGGAGCTGAAAGTCCTCTTACCTTGCAGTTTTCTTTGGTAGAGATAGACTTGTTCTTAATGAAACCCATGACAGTCAGTGTCACAAATGACTTCTGAGGAGAGGCCAAACAGCTAAGTCAAGGCCAGCCTACCGTTCTCTTAAATGCTGTCTCATGCTCTCATCTGCTCTGACGTGTTTGCTCAGGGGCATGTGGCAGCCACTGGGCGGGCCTTACCATTGGCACTGAAAATCATTGTAGGGGATATTAGAGGATTTACATCAAGAAGACCTGACTTCCTGGCCATTGCTCGGGGGCCACAGTTCCCAAGACAATCAGTGTCAAGGGCAAAACAAAATAAAACATGACGAGGCCTCTGGGGCTGGGTTGAGCTGGATATGTAACCAAAGCCCCCTTCTACCAGGATCTTCCCAAGAGGAGATTGCTCTTTTCCATAGCTAAACAATTTTGTTTAACACACGTTCTGCTGGGGAACCTTCTGGGAAGCAGAAGAAAATAAATCTGCCTTCCTTTGAATTAAGCTGGGTTGGGTCCAAGCCCTGTGTAGTGTGTATTCTTATCATAACATCTAAAGGAGTCTCATTTCACCATTCTTAGCTATTAAAAAAAAAGTTCCAGGCACAATAATTCAATTTAAAATTACACACCAGGAGTAGTTCATATTTAATACACTTTATACAGGTATTACAGGTACAAGGGACGTACTTGTTAACTGCCAGGTTGCTGGCTTGAACCAACCAGCTACTCCACAGGAGGTACTGTGTTTCTGTGAAGATTTTCAGCTTGGAAGCCCACTGGGAGAGCTCTCCTCTGGCTTGAGTCTGAAGGTGCTTGACAGCAGTAGCCTTTTGTTTTTATAGAGGTATAAAGCTTTCTTTCTTTCTTTTTTTTTCTCGGTATAAAGCTTTTTAGAACAACAAAAACAATTCCTTTTGGAAGTAAGCCAGAGATAAAACCACAAGTTACATGCTTTACTTTTTTTCTGTCCTGCTGCTGGCAGCCACCCTTTCATCGATTGTGCACACCAGCATGGTGGTGAAGTGGTGAACTCTGCGCTCTCACTCCCCTGGCTACACACTCGGTCTCCTCACTCATCGTGTGGCTTCACCCAACGCACGGAGCCTCCTGCAGGCTCCTCACCCTGTGTGTGTAAAAGTGCGAAGGAGACAGACTTCCTCAGAGCTGTGCTTTAGAGAGAATCCTCCTCACATACTCAGCACCGCCTTGAATAGGGCAGCACTGCATACATGACATCTACTTGATGATTGTTGATGGTGTGGTGGTGTGTTTGTACGGATAAAAAAAGAGCCCTGAATGGTTATGTAACAAGTAAGGGAATAAATAGATCTTCCTTCATCCACCTTCATCTTTCATTGTTCTATCACTCCCTGATTGCAATATTAGAGGCTAAAATGGGCAGAATTCCCACCTCTGAACAAAGTTTGTGCACATGGGTGTGCATGCTTGTGTGTCCATGTGAGTGTGCCTGTACAATGTGTGTGCACGTGTGTGTGCACATGTGCACTGGAGCCTGGCAGCAGCAGGGGAGGCGCCTGTCTCTGTTCAGCAGTATCTGACGGCTGCTGCAGGTGTAATGAGAAGTGATTGGTGATCTGTTCAGGGAGCTCCTGGGGTGGACTCAGGGAAGGAGCAGCAAAGAAGACATACTCATCTCCCCCATATGTAGATGAGGTGATGGAGGTGGGCGGTAGAGGAGCAGCTCCTTAGTAATGAGATCACAGGGGAAAGGCCTTGGATGAGGTGCCAGACATCCCTGCTTTCCCAGAGAGGGTGGGGACTGGGAACGAGGCTGCATCCTGCCTAATCAGTTACAGTTGCTCTGTCGCTCTGGGGAGGGAGGCAGATGAGGCAGGGAGCTTCCGGAATCTCTCATCTCCAGTCCTTCTAGGTGGATGTGGGAGCGTGTGAGGACGGCCACACTGGAGGGTCAGGGTTGATCGCCTTGCAGTGTGGAGCCCGGCCTGGACCTGCGTTGTGCAGGGTGACCAAGGAGCTCTGAGGGCAGGGTTCTGGGTGGGGGCTTTGTCTACTAAGACCCACAGCCGCGCCCTGTGTCGCAATGTTGGCATGCAATGTGCAAAGACTTGAGACAATGTGAAATGGACCATCCACTTCACTTGGAAAGACAGGAGGGCTGAAAATCAGATTGGGAGATCTGATCTCGTTTGCTGCACAGTTGTGAGAGGAGATATTCCTGGCTTCTCTCATGTTGGGAACCGGGCATAATCAGCCTGACAAAACCAAGGCCATATTGCCTGCCCAGCAGGGCTAAAGCCACGTCACCTCAACCTTATCTTACCCTGACACACACCAGATGGCCCACCCTTGTCTGCTCCAGCACCGGACATTCCAACTGCAGACTTGCGGCCGCCTGCCCTGTGTGCTCTACACCCCCGCCCTTCCTTTTTTTTTATCTCCCCTTTGAACTCCCTTGTTTGCCTCACCCTTTATAGAGAGGCTTGTGTAGCAATAAACTCAGACCTTGACAAGAATCTGCTTGGTCTCGCTCCTCTCTCTCGCCCGTTTCTCTTTCAGGCTGGGTCCTCCTTGGAACCCCTCGAATAACTGAGTCCCGCGGGTTGGGGCACTCTCACACATGAAACTATATTCCTCCTCAGGCATCAAGGAGGTGATACGAATGCTTTGATAGCCTAGTATCTGTCAGCTGGGAGGCACAACATAGTGAGAGCCCTTATTAATCACTTGGAGATTAGCTGAGGGGTGGGAGAAGCCAGGCATGAGGCTTTCCAGGGCTGCTCAGCCTGCACAGGAGTCCTTTCCTGGGTTGGACAGAGGTGCTGCCATCTGAAAGCTCAGATAGAGCAGTTGGAAAATTAACTGACCTGGTACAAGATCTATTTACATATATCAAAAGATCCTGGGTAATAACATCTCATGTTTGTGCAGCATGCCACATTTGTCAAAGGGCTTTCTCATTTACTGTCTTACTTGGTCCTCAAACTAAGAGGCCTTTGGGCAGCTATTGCTGTTTAATTTTGGGCGTGGTAACAGCTTTGGGTATAGTACTGGGCTTGGAATCAGGCTGTGCAACCCACAGCAGGTCACTTAGCTGCTCTGGATTGGCTTTCTTCCTCTACGAAGGTCAGCGCTTGGACTAGACCATTTTCCCAGTGGCAGCTCTGCTGACATTTTGGCCAACATCGTTCTTGTGGGGCTGTGTTGTTCCCTGCACCAGGATGCTAAGCGAGCATCCCTGGTCTCAGCCCACTAGATGGCAGTGGGACTCCCTTCTTCAGAATGTCTCCAGGCATGGCCAAATGTCCCCAGCAGAGCATGCTGCTGGGCTGGCGCACGGCAGGATGATGCACTCAATGAGTTGGATTTTAAGTTTTCAGGTACTTTACATGTCTGCACAGGGAGACTACATCAACAATTACCCAGCAGTCAATGGATCATCACTGACCCTCTCTATAATTCCAACTGAGATCATGAAGCACCGACTGAGTTTCTGAGCTTAGCACCCTGCATGGCACAAGTTGTTTAGCACTCAGCTACAAACTAAAAGGTTGGCAGTTCCAACCTATCCAGAGGCCTCTTAAACAAAATCCTGGTGGTCTGCTTCAGAAGAGTTGGAGCCATGAGCACCCCATGGAGTGAAGAGATATAAACATGAATGTGGATGGGACTCTAGGTATAGCTACAACCGGGAACCATGGAATCAACTACATCATGGAATCAACTTCAACTCCTGGCCTCCTTGTGTGTCCAAGAAGAACTGTGCTCCCCAGGGTCTGGAAAGGCTGCTTGGTCTGAAGTAGATTTGCAGGCCCTTCTTTCTAGGTGCCGCTGGGTGGCCTCAACCTTCCAAGCATGCTATTAAAAGCCAATCCGTCACCTGTGTGCATCACTGAAGACACACAGACACAGGGAGCAATGCCCTGGCTGGGGCACTGGAACAGCGCTGGCATGCAGTGAGTGCTGCCCAGTTAGCGAACAGGTCTTCCCTTGGTACTTTCTCAGGTCTGTGTGAAGCTTTCTAAGCATCCAGAGTTCTCGGCCTGATTCTGCTGCCAACTTGCAGTGTGGCTTCGAGCTAGTCTCTTGCCCTCTCTGGGCTTGATAACAAAAGCAGGGCAGGCCAGCCACAAATATTGTGTGGCTAGCAGGGGAAAGCAGTTGAGGACACAATTGCAGATGGAGTTCATCCTTTGGACTCATCGCCCCTCCTCCCTAACACCCCCCCCCACTCCACACACACACCTTTTCAACTGCACCAGATGGGTTTTAACTTTCCGGCACCAGAAAAGCAGACCTTGAGTTTTTTCCTTTATGGAATGTAGGCCATCCCTGCTTATGTGTCACATTCAGTCCTCGTTCTTCTCCCTACTCTTGTCCCTCCTCCAGTCATCAACAAGTGACTGCAGGGCGGTTTCCCAGCAGGGCTGTGCTCAAAGATTCATAATGCTGGGTTTTCCTTTAGTTCTCCACAGTCTTGGGCTTGGAACAATCCAGGCATTACCTTATCAAATGCTCATTTTAGGGGGGAAGACGGGGGCACTGGAAACACCACATGGGGCTCAATCCTTTTCTGCACGTGTGTGAGGGGTTTCCAGGAGTTCGAATTTCAACTTAAGTGATTTATTTTTTGTTGTTTAATCGCGTGCCTGTCATCTGCTGGACATTTCTTCTACAGTGTTTTGTTGTTGTTAACCCCATTTCTAAGATCAGAGATAGAAGGGTCAGGCACAATAGGCAGTTAAATTGACTCAATCTGGGGTGTGAACCTGCTTCTGTCTGGTTCCTCATAGCCCTCAGTCATTTTAATGCAGGTGTTGTGAAGGGTGTGGGTTCAGCAGCCACACACTGCCTCATCTCGCCTCCTCGTTGATAGGCTGTGTACCCTTATGTGAGTTGTTTAATCTCCTACCAAGCTTGTGAGAGCACTACTTTTATTAGCTTCATTTTACCGAGACTGTGAGAGGTCAGGGGAGCGAAGGCTTACATATTGCCAGGCATATAATATGCTAATGATAGTCAAGATATATAACTAAGCATTTCTCTGTTCTTGGTTCTGTCAGTACCTGGTGTGGCCACAAAGGAGAAACCTGGTTTCCTGCTATTTTGAGCATCTAGTGTGAATGGCAGGAGATAAGTCACAAGCTAATGAACCCTTGTGGTGTAGTGGTTAAGCACCCTGGGCCCGGCTATCAAAAGATATAGTGTCCAGGGTCTTAAAGACTGGAAGATAAACAAGGGGCCATCTAGCTAAGAAACAACAAAGCCCACATGGAAGAAGCCACCAGCCTATCTCGACATGATCGCTGAAGACAAAGCGGGTGCATAAGCAAATGCGGGCATGTTTTCCTGATGTGCACTCACCCTTTACATAAAACTCTCTCTTATACATACGCGTTTCTGTGGATTTGTTTCGCTAAGGCACCCAGACTAACATAAGCAGCATGGAACGCATTTAAGAAGCCTAGACAAGGGCAGGGCAGGATATTTGGAGGGACTGGATCCAGAATTAGAGAGGAAGGGGTCCTGGAGGTGAAACGGGCTGCTAGCTCCCTGTCCCAAGGGGGACAATGAGACTGCTGGCTCCCATGAAGATTTACAGTCTTGAAAACTCCATATAGGGTCACTGTGGTTGGAATCCACTGGACGGCAGTGGCCTTTTGGGATTGAAGGTGGAAGCCACCAAAGAGCCTGCGGGGAGTGTGTGAACTTCTGGAATACAGCGAACAACCTCTGCACATCTGCTTTTCGTGCTGCCCAAGTCATGCATTGACATTTGTCCAAAAGTGAACCATCACAGCTGCTCTCTCAGGAAGCTGGGGGCTGAGCCCGCTGGTTCCACTCTGTCAGCATTTCTGGTCCGGGTACCTGCCCTCTGCCCCGGCACAGGCAATGGGCTTTTGGAAGCAGTGCTCCCTGGGTAGTGGGTGTGATTTGGCTCCTCTGGCCTAACATGATGAATGCTGAGAGGGGGTGGATACTAGGGGGTTAAGCTCCCTGACCTTTCCCTAGCCCAGGGGAAAACTTACTATTTAAAGTAAGTTTTAGACAGAATCTTTAGAAAGATAAATTGTTTACTTAATGTACACAATTACTCCCCAACACATCTGTTTTGTGTCTGCTCAACTCAACCTCATAGGCTATGGATGACCTTGAGCAAGTTTTTAAAGTCACAATGGGTTTCTACCAGGATTGAGAGTTCAGCTCTCTCAACTCTCCAACTGGTTATTAGCACCATAGTCTCATTTCTATTTATGGATTTACTTTGTTTGAGGGAAAAAAGACTCCCAATTCAACTTTATTTTATTAGGAACTCCTTTGCTATGTTTTACACAAGAAAAAGACACAAACCGCTGTTCTGGATGAAGGAGAGCATCCGCATGAGGCCACAATGGTGTCGGAAGGACCCACAGCCACAGTTACTTAAATAAAATGACACTCATTCTGTCCTGCTGACTCTGACTCATAGTGACTCTGTGTAGGGATCCTGAAGTTGCTACCTTTACAGGAAGCAATAACCTCATCTTTCTCCTGTGGAATGACTAGTGGCTTCGAACCAGCGATCTTGCTGTTAATAGTCCAACACTATCCAGCATCACCACCTGAGCTCCTGAAAGCTTAAATGAGACATGGAAAACAAACACCTTTGTCACAAAACTGTCCCTGAAGACGGATCAATTCATGGAGTTGCGGGAGGGCCTGTGAGAGCATGAGCGGGACCTTCATTGGGATGTGCACACGACCGTATATCGCTGAGTCTGGCCCGGGGAGTGGACGCAAGCTTTCCACTGCCGGTCAGCAGTAGGAAAGAACTCAATGGTGGCTGAATGTGTGGCCCCTCAAAATGGATTTAGGGTCTCCACATAGACTCTCACTGTGAGCCACAGCCTATTGCTCAAAATTTAAGCTTAAATATGACTTAAATGCCTAACATTCTGTTTCCTTAAACTAGAGTACTGCCAGGATCAACTAGAGGCCTGGATGACCTATCAGGTCTGAACAACGATCTCAAATCACTTCACATGATCCATTCCACCAGTCATGTCACCAGTCACACCTCCTCACTTACCCATTCCAGAGACTGTGCCTGTATAACCTATCGACTAACACATTCCCACATGTTGTGATTATGAAACCAACCATCATGCTGGAATAAGGACCAATCACGATGTAAGGGGCAGGGTCAATGGGAAAGCAAGATAGGGGCTGAGGGGAGCCAAGAGGGTCCCGTCACTCAATCCCTAAACCTGATCTAATGTCACTAGACTGGGGTCTTCCTCACATCTCAAGGGCACCCGATTCATGATTGAAGTGAATTGTGCTTATTCAATCTTTGTTCTGCTTACCGTCCTGCTATGCTGCCTCCTCTTCTTGCTTTATGTGTGTGGCTCCCTCTGTTGTGGTGACAAATGGCTTGAGAGGGATTTGACATAGGGAGAAAGCCCACCCACATCAACTGTCACCAGAAGCAGACACTAAGTTCATTTCTCTCACCTCACAGAACTATGCACATCAGACACTGGTAGAGCTGCCCGGAAGGGGAACCCTTAGTGCAGTGGTTCTCACCCTGTGGGTTGCGACCCCTTTGGGAGTCATATGACCCTTTCACAGGGCTCGTCCAATTCATAACTGTAGCAAAATTACAGTGATGAAGTAGCAAGAAAATCATTTAATGGTCGGGGGGGGGGTCACCACAACAAAAGGACCTGTATTAGGAAGGTTGAGAACCACTGCCTGAGTGTGCTTAGGACTTTGCTGCCCTCAGGGTCACCAGACATTCCTGAAGGCAGAGTCACTGCAGGAAGCCCTTCTGGGAAATGCCCTGAAGCCTGGTCTCAACCAACTCCATCCACCCTCACCCTCCTAGATCCTAATCATAGGCTGCATGGAAATGCTCCCTGCCACTTCAAAGACTGTAAGTCCATCGGAGCAGAAAGCCTTCTCTTTCTCCCTTGGAGTGGTGGCTGGTGAGTTCAAACTGCTCACCTTCTGGGTAACATAACCCACAGACCAGCTCCCCCTGAGCTCAGTTAGGTTTGCCACACAGCACACATTGTTGGGAACCTTCTGAAGTAGCTGTGCCATGTGCAGGTTGGGGGATTTCGCACAAGATGCAGAATTCCACCCTCTTTTGGCAAAAATAATTTTTGCAATAGCCTTGTATTCTCTTCTGGATCTGAGTAGCAGCTACTCTCATGCAGTCCTAGCACATACATGCTAGGTCTTACGCCGAGTCTGCTCCATGCTTTCCTGTGTCCTATGTGGCGCTGTAGGCCCCCAAGGCATGGACTCTGCAGCCTGGGTTCAAATCTCTCCTTTCCACTTCCTCACTGTGTGGTCATAGGCTCATGGCTTTATCATCCTGTGCCACTGATTTTTCATCTGTAAAATGAGGCAAGAATAGAGTCCACACATAGGCTTCTTAAGTGATATAATTGAATTATTATATACAAAAAGCTTAGAACATTGCTCGGCATCTTGCAAATACTGTTAGGTAGCTTAGCATAGGGAGTGGGTCATCCATTACATATGCTCAGGTTCAAACTTCCGGCCAGGAAGGGGTGGTACACCTAGGTGGGTGTTACACCTGGATTGGCCCATCTGAGCCAGGTGAATTCAATCCAGCCAATGGGGTTGACCAGGACCATCAACCATGCCTCCCTGTGGAGGAATTGAAAAGGCAGGATCTTGACCTCTCCGATGTCTCCCTCCACCCACTTTTCTGTTGTCCGTCCCCCAGGGAGGAGGTCACATGTAGATACTTGTAATCGGTTTCCTCTTTCCAATCCACCCTCCCTCTACCCTCCCAATATCACCACTCACAAATTATCAAGGTTTCTTGAGGGATGGGGGAGGAAGGGGTAAAAATGAGGACTTGATTGATGCCAGGGGCTTAAGTGGAGGCAAATGTTTTGAGAATAATGAGGGCAGTGAGTGTACAATGTGCTTTACACAATTGATGTATGTATGGATTGTGATAAGAATTGTATGAGCCCCTAATAAAACGATTTAAGAAAAGAAAGAAAAGGCAGGATCCTGGAGCCCACGTAGTGACTTTCTCTCCAGCAGCTTCTAGGCAAGCTGTGCAGGGGTGAGGGGCCCTGAGGTGCCTGTGTAAACCTGAAACTTCTTCTCTCAAAAAACTCACTTGGATCACAATCCAGGCTGCGGAGTGAATTCTTTCTCACGCGAAGCCAAGGACTGAGGTATATTTCTCCCACGAGAGATCTAACAATAGTATCTCTTATTATATCATTAGGAGCCCTGGTGGTGTAGTGGACTATGCATTAACCTGCTAATCGCAAGGTCAGGGGTTTGAACTGACTAGCCCCTCCGTGGGAGAAATATGAGGTTGTCTATTTCTGTAAGGCAATGGTTCTCAACCTTCTGAATGCCGCCACCCTTTAATACAGTTCATGTTGTGGTCACCTGCAACCATAAAATTATTTTCATTGCTACTTTATAACTGTAATTTTGCTATCGTTATGAATTGGATGACCCCTGTTAAAGGGTTATTTGATCCCCAAAGGGGTCGCGACCCACAGGTTGCGACCCCTGCTGTAAGGATTTAAAGTCTCAAAACCCCAAAGGGGCAGATCTTTGTCCTATTGGGAGTCAATAAAATGGTAGTTAGGTTTTTTTCTGCATCAGTATCAGATTCTGGTGGCAATCTCAGTCATCCTGCATTGTGGTCTGGTTTGAACTCCGGAAATGACTGCCCTGGTTTGAGGTGAGGGCCACGGTGCTTCAGTGGTAGACCTCTCATCGTCTTTCACCGGGAAGACCCGGGTTTGATTTGCAGCCAATGTGCCCCAGACTGTCAGTGAAGGTTTGTGTGTTGCTACGACACTGAGGCTTCAGTGGTGTTTCCAGACTGAAACAGAATAATGAAGAAAGACCTGATCATCCCCTTCCACACATTGACCTATGGCCCACCACTGTTGGCTTCCTCTCCCAGTCCTGGTGGTAGCACAGATTGGCACAGTTTGCTCCACTGCCCATGAGGTGCCCATGAGAGGCTGAGTCGACAACCACAGTCAAGATCAACAGCTTAAACTCCATTCTGGGTCTATGGAAACAAGAACAACCTTCTGAAATGAGGTCACATTGCTATTTAGGACTGGGAGGATGCCTTTGTGATATGGATTGCACTCTGGATCCCGAGGGGGACTTTTAAACACAGCCACATAGCAGCTCCGGAAATTGTCATAGTGAGAAGGCAGGTTAAAAAAAAAAAAAAAAAAAAAAAAAGCTTTTACTGGCTTGCTCAAAGGAGGCTGCGGGTAGATTGTGGGGTGGAAAACTCCTCTGGAAATGAAAAGTTTTTTTCCTTACATATGCATCATTTCTTCTGGTCCTGAAAGAAAACACAAAGCAGACGAGAGAAGGAAATGGAGACTAGCAGTCATCTTGTTGGTATTCCCACAGCACCCCCTCCTTAAGCACTTGCTGCCATCTCATCCAACTCCACTCAGTGTATTTCCACCCGGCAATGATGCAGAAATGTCTGCGTACTCCAGTTTGATTGTAGTCGGGCAACGTTTATGGCTTTGACATTCAACTGAGCATGGCAGGACGTCTAGAAACAATTATAACCAGCACCTGCTCTGTCTGTGCTGTGGGCAGGCAGTGACGGATTCCCAGCCTCTGGAACACTAGTGTTCCCTCCCAGCTCAGGATAATGACGGTGACACTCGGCCCCCTTGTTGTCTGGGGAGCTCAAGGAGCTCTCCTCTGAAACCTCAACTTATGGGCATTTCTTTAAGTGAAGACATCAAATTAGTGACTGGAAAGGAAGGCGTAGGAGATGATTATTGGCCACAAGACAAGCCTCAACCGCCTCCAGAGAGCATGTCTCCTAAGTACCAAGTCGGCGGTGACAGCTAGGGGGCCCTGGGTCACCGGGTGGTGTTGAGAGGGGACTCTGGGGCCCCAGCGTTGGACGCTGGCGGGTGCAAGTTCAAGAGGGTCAGGGGCTGATGCCTCCCCATGCCCCTGCCCTCCCCCAGCAAGGGCGCTCTGGGGTGCTGGGTCCTTGAGGCCCCGGCTGGCGGGGCCGCCCACGGTCAAGGCTTCGGGCACAAGCGCGGGTGCGCTGAGGCCTGCGCCGTGCGGGGGTCTGGGCTCAAGCAGGTGGTCGCGGCGGCTCCGCGGGCGGGCGGGCGCCCAGCAGGACGACCGACGACCCCCGGCGCGTCGCCGGCACCCAGCGCCCGGGCGTAGAGGCGGGCGGGGGGCCTGCGCTCCGCTGCCGCCAGGGCCCCCTCCTTCCGCGCCCCCCCCCCCCGCGCAAGGTGAGCCCGGCCTGGGCCTCGGCGGGCGGTGGGGCTGCCCTCTCGCCGCCCTCCAGCGCCCCTCTCGCCGCCCTCAAGGGGCCGGGCCGCGCCGAGCCGGGCGGCCGCCGGCCGGGGCTGGGGGTTGGGAGGGGCGGGGGTCACGAGCGGGTCGCTCGTTCGGCCGCAGGCGGGGGGCGTGGCCGGGCGGCCGCGCGCTAGGCCGGGCCAGCGGCCGCCACGCCCTCGGGCTCAGACTCCGACTCCGGCTTGGCTCGCCCTGGCGGCGGTGGCGCCGTGAGGAGGAGTCCGCGCTCCTCTGTGGCGGCGGCGGCGGCCGGCTCCAGGCCGGGTTTTGGCGCCGCCCGCCTGCTGCCTCCTGGCGGCTCCTGAACTCCAGCCCCCTCTCTATCAGCCTCTCACTCCGTCTCAATACGTCTCAAGATGGCGGCCAATGTGGGATCTATGTTTCAATATTGGAAGCGCTTTGATTTACAGCAGCTGCAGGTCAGGCTTCTCTCTCGGCCTCTCGCTCGCGGGTGGGGGCTGCGGGCGGTCGCGGCCTCCCCGGGGGGGCGCCGGGCTGCCTTGCCGCCGGGGAGCCGCGGCGGAGGGGAGGAGGGGGGTGCCTGGGAAAGCGGGGCCGACTCAGGGACAAGTCCCTCTCACTCCCCGGCCCCCATTGATAACTCGCTTGATCGGAAATTGATCCTCTTTGTTCAATTCATCGATCCGCCCAAGATGGCGCCGGGAGCCGCCGCCGCCACCGCTGCCCCTGGTGTCTGCCCCCTCCCCTGGCGCCCCCCCCCCCGGCCCCGAGCCGCCGCCGCGGGACCAGGGAGGGGGCAGCACCGGGCGCCCGCGGGGTGCGCAAAAAAAACAAACAAAAAAAAAGAACTTGAGGAAAGTTGTGTTTTTCTTTGCTGTCTCATACCCTGTATTCTTTTATCTCCTCTCTGAGATCCTTCTGTAAGGGGATGTCCAGTGCACTGCAAATAGGTTTTGGGTCTATACCCGGCCGTCCCCTCTCATTCTCCATGATAAGATTTTTTTGTTCTCATGATGCCTGTTGCCTTATCCCTTTGAAACTTTGTGATCACACAGGCTGGTATGCTTCCTCCATGTGGGCTCTGTTGCTTCTGAGCTAGATGGTTGCTTCTTTACCTTCAAGCCTTTAAGACCCCACACGCTATATCTTTTGGTAGCTGGACACCATCGGCTTTCTTCATCACATTTGCTTATGCAGCCGCTTTGTGGTCAGTGATGGTGTAGGGAAGGTGAGCATCGTTTAATGCCAATTTAATAGAACAATGTTCTTGCAATGAACGAGTCCTTGAGCGGAGACCCTATGTCCATCTGCTACCTTAATACTAAATCTATAAACACATGGACATAGATCTATTTCCCCATGCCCCTTTGTAAATATATGTACATCCTTTATTTAGACATCTATAACTGGCCCTTGCTTCCCAGCTCACTCTTCTATACCCTTTGATTTTCCTCTTGTGCCCACTGTCATGCTCAGTCTTCCTTTGGGTTTCAGTAATTCCTCTTGGTTACATTACCCTTGATCACGCCCTACCAGGCCTCCTGCATCCCCCTCACCACTGATTTCCATCACTTTTTGTTCCCTTGTCTCTGGAATTCTTAACACCACTACCTTTCTTCCCACCTCCCTCTCTCGCATGTCCTCCAGGATGTGCTAGTTCCGTTTTTTTTTCTCCTCCAGATTGTTTGTTCAGCCTATCTTATTTAGACAGACCTGTAGAGGCAATAACATGCACAAAAACAAGAAAGAACAAAACCAAGCAGCAAAATAAACAAAACAACAAAAATCCAATTACAATAAAAGAAAACAAAGGTCAACAAGATAGAAAAGCTCATAGATAGTTTAAGGACTATGTGTTGGCCTTTAGAAGTGTTTTCTAGTCCAGTCTTTTGGGGCACCAAACCCTGACCCTAAAGTCCACCTTTAGCATTTCCTTGGGATCTTGCTGCTCCTTTTACTTGCTCTTCTGCTGTACCCCCTTAGTGTTATGCCTCGGTGTAGCGAGATCAGTTTGGGGGTAATTCCCACACTGTGTCTCCAGTGTTGTCCCCTCTAGGGCTATGGGTCTTTGAGGGACGTTGTGTCTCGTCGTGGGGCTGGCCATGTGGTCTTCTATGTGAACTGACTTCTCTGAGTGGGAACATCATCCTCAAGGTCTGGTGGGACAGGATGTGCTCCACTCTCCCCTTCTCCCCTTCATCTCTGTGTGCTCTGATCAGATAATGTCTCTGTCCAGGAGATGCAAATTCAATGCTATCCTCTGAAATAAAATCTTTGGGAGGGGTTGTGGGGAATATCTGCTCAGATCTTTGGTGTGTCCAGGAGAGAGGGACTGCTCGGCTGGGCACAGCCACGAGGGGCTCAGAACTCTGGCTCCAGAAAATGGTTGTAAGTTTGGCTTTGTTTTTAACCAGTTGTGTGCCTCTGGGTCAACACCTGTGTTTTTTTGAGTTAGTTTTCTGATCCGAAAAGTAAAGGTACTCCATTGTCCAGACTCCCATGTCACCAAGTGATCGATAGGGGCTAACCAGAGCCTGATTCAAATAGTGTGGATCTGTTAGGTGCCTTCTAGACCTGGGGTGGCGATTCGGAGCCCAGGACAACAATAATGTCCGAGAGGTGATATAGGTGGCTCCAAATTGAAACAGGAAGACCACTGTGGAGATTTTGTCCTTCCACTGATGGCCACAGGCCACCGCCTCACGTCCTGCAAAAACAGTTTCCATGGCTCAACAGCCAAGCCAGGGGCCAGTGCCATAAAAATCATATGGCTAACTGGGACAAAGGGCAGACAGATATTTTTTATCATGATGTCTTGAGAAACCCACCTAACCTCCATGCAAATCTTCTGGTGTGAGTTATTTTTGGAAGCAATCATATGCTGACAGTAATTCAAATCTTTCCTTTTGACAATTTGCCTGTACTCTTTTCTGAACCTGAGAAGGTAATCCCTGTGTCCACTAAGAAATTGACTGGCTGGCCTCCTACTTGGACAGTTAGCCTGGGATCCTGGGGACCAAGTGAAACAGAGCACTGACACCTTCATTCAGCTTCTTCAAGCATTATTGTCTCTTGCTTGGGATTTTCTAGGTGTGGATGAGGCCCGTCCTCTCTATTGGAGGGTTGTCTGCTTCTCCTGGGGTATTCAAGGCACTGATTTTTCCAATGTCCTTCTTTCCTGCAGTAGGCACATTGATCCTGCCCCATGGCTTGGCGGTGCCCACAGGTCAGTCTCTCCGTAAGTGGGCCATGCTCTCCTTTTCCTGAGTCTCTGGGGTCTCTCATGGCAATTACTAGTATTTTAACTAGTTTCTTTGTCTCTGTCGTGGTAGGATCATCTCTGTTGTTACACACCCGCTGAGCCACTTGTACCAAATCACTAAGATTTTTCCCGTCAAACCCTTCCCACTTCTTTTTCATGTCTGAGGCAGACTGAGTAATAAAGGCAATACTTATTGCCCTCCTGTTCTCGGGGCCTCCAGGCCGTTAGGGATATAAAGCCCGTAGGCTTCCATCAGTCACTCTAAAAAGGCACGCAGACATTCTCTTGTAAGAGCCTGAAAATTCTCACTGACCTTAGATAAATTCATAGGTTTTCTAGCTGTTCCACTGAGGGCCTGCAAGAGAAACTGGTGATACCTGGTTAGGCCTTCTGTGCCTTGCAAGGAGTTTGGATCTCACATTTTTCGTGCAGTGGCAAAAAGAGTTTCCCTCACATGGGGAGTGCCTGCTGTCTGACCATCATGTCCATTGACTGCTTACTGGGCCTCTCTCTGGCAGGGCTACTGTACCTGTGTTGTGAACAGCACCTGGAGAAGTTGCTGGCAATTTCTGGAGGTGGGCTAATGCATATGGAAAACCGTTTCTATCAAGGAATCAGACCTGCTTTGTCAGAAAAAGGGATTTTGTTGATTCCAATTATACAAATCACTGGAATACAAGGGGATATATACCCAAAAAGGGACTCAGGGGTCTTCCCCAGGTGTTGGGGCTGCTTGCCTTGAGTGTAGAATGGCTGCTGCCAAATCATCCTTCTTGGGGGGTGGGGCGGTCGAGATCCCATACCAGCCCTAGTGTATGTTGGGGTGTGGACTCAGAAAGGAGTTATGAGTATTTCTCTCTCTCCAGCCCCATGCACCTGACAGGGTGGCAGTGATAATGAAGGGTCGTAAGCTAGTTCTCCCACTCCCAGAGTCCTCCTGCAAAAAGGAATAAAGCCGAGACAGAGGGGTATGGGGAGGGGTTGGGGAAGGGCAGCCTCCACCTTAGTGGTTTTAGGACCTTGGGTCTATTTTTTTTCTGGTCCTGCCATGTTTCCTGAAATCTTGAAACAAGAACCCTTTCTGTTGCAGGAGGAAGTAAGTCTTTTGTTTATGCTGGCTTATTAGTGGCAATGTCATTCCACGCATCAATTTTAGGGATCAGATAGGGATGTCCTGGTTCCCCATAAACATAACTATGAACTCTGAGAAATAGGGGAAGGGAAAACGAGTCTTGCATGGGCAAATCAGGAACTCCTTCTGTCCAATCACCTTTAAACAAATTGCGGAGTCTCCAGGCTTTAGGGCTGAAACTACATTCTCTTTGTGAGCGCCTAGAGCAGGGGTCCTCAAACAATAGCCTGTGAGCCACATGCGGATAGCCGAGGACCTTGATCCTGTCCGCCGAGTGTTTGTGCCCCGTTTGTTTGTGTGTTTTTTTTAAACTTCAAAATAAGGTATGTGCAGGAAGCATAGGAATTTGTTCATAGTTTTATTGAAACGATACTTCGGCCCTCCAACTGATCAGAGGGACAGTGAACTGGTCCCTGTTTAAAGAGTTTAAGGACCCCTGGCCTAGAGAAATCAGAAATCCGTAGTTCTGGGGAGAGCACTCCTGTTAAGGAGGTTTCCTTTCTAAGCAAGCCCAGACAGTGGCAATTGGATCTCGGTGCACCTCGAAATGTTGTAGCCACTCTCCATTCCCAGAAAGAAAACTACTCCGACCGCTGGCAAGTTCAACAGAAAAAGTTTTTTTTCCTGAGCAGCCCCAGTCTAATTGTCCAAAGGTTTTTATACTTTTGCAATGTGCAGGTGTGCAAGCAGGCAGAGTAGAGAAGCAGGGTGTTGCAGTTAGTCATTCTTAGTTGAACAAAGACTGCTCTGGTCGCTCTCGCGAATCTTCTGAGCATCCATATCCTTTGGGACATTCCCTTGGGCACATCTGCACAGCCTACCTCCCCTATATCAGCTAGTTCATTTACAGTTCATAGCTACTTTATTTACTTTACATGGTGCCTTCTGTCAGCTCATAATGGCTTCACTCTTGTCAAGGCTGTTTAAGCTTTTCCCAGAGATCCTATATAGCCGCCATTGTGGCCATGGGGAAACGGGGCCTGTGACCCTGGCCAAGATGGTGCCCACCAGCCCAAACATGTGGAAGGGCACTGCCTAGGGAGCTGGTTGAATAGACCTGGGAGTTAGCCCTGCCTTGTCCTGGGAGCCAAATATTTCCCTTTTCCCCTCCATTCCCTTTCTCCTGGCTTTTCAAACAAGCTGCTTTAGCCCTATAATGCCCAGCACAACATTTTTATAACATTTAATTGAAACTTATCTAGTACCAAACTTATAAATTATCAATGTGACAATTTGGTTACATTTCAAAAACATTGCACGTTTTATATATTTGAATGCCATATATACATATTGATAACTATGAAAGTAAAGAATAAAAATGTTTAAAATTATTTCCTGAATTTAAAACTTGAGGCGTTATAGTGTTAGTGTTCTACCAGTGTAGGTTTGTTCCTTGTTACAGGCTGGTTTTCCGTGGCCCAGGCTTAGGCCAATGGCATATGGAACCCTTCCTGTGTAACTGTTACCTTTAGGCTTTCAGTGTTGCTGCTTAAGGCACTTTTGGGGAAAGCTCTTACTACACAGTTCCACTGCCACGATGTTCCAGACAGAAATTCCAATTCCCTTAAGGTTCCCTGAGCTTCCAGATGCCCCTTCCCTTCAGAGATTTGAGAGTCTGCTCCCGCCAGCAGGCATCTTGGAGGGCCGTGGGGCCATTCCAAGCAGTGGTTCTCCTAGCTTGTCTAGAATAATGGTTGGACTTAAAGTCGACCTCAGTGAGTTGTCTTTGATCCCTTACTTCTTGCTGGGGCATCTTCCTGAGGCAACAGATTCAGGGCAATAAAGGGCTCGCTCTCAAGTGGGGTTTATTGACCTTGAGGCAGCAAGCTCTACATAGCCTTCTTTTGTGCTTTCTAGATGGGACTTAGCAGCTTCATACTCAGGAATTGCCCCCTTGCATGAATCCTGTCCAATTGGGATAGAGTTGACACAGAGGCTAGACAAACAAAAGCTGATACACTATGCAACTTTATTTGAGAAAGGAGAATGGTGGCCAGAGAATGGTACACTTTCCCTTCTAACCCTGATTCACCTGGAACAGTTTTGTAAAGTGATTGGAAAGTGGGCCGAAATGCCAGAAGTTACAGCATTTCTCCTTTTGAGGAGCAGTAGAGACCTTCATCCCCAGTGCACCCAGGAACCCCCTAAGGCAGGCATCCTCAAACTGTGGCCCGTGGGGCACATGTGGCCTGACGACATTTATCCCACCCTCAGGGTGTTTTTGCTGCCTCTGCATGTCCTACTTAGTAGCCGATTCGTGCAATGTGCATAGGAATTTGTTCATAGTTTGGTTTTTTTTAACTATAGTCTGGTGCTCCAACGGTCTGAGGGACAGTGAACTGGCCCCCTGTGTAAACAGTTTGAGGACCCCTGCCCTAAGGGATCCTGGACTTAGGGGTTACTAATCTCCCAGCCCTGAAACATCCCTGAACATTCTACCCGTTGTAGGAGGCACCATGGGAATTTGGTCTCTGGGTAATTTACAAGTCTTTTATTCAATTTGAAGCCAAGAAAATTAAAAATGACTCAGACACTTACTTTCTTTTGATCCCTGTTGACTCCCGCTGTAGTATTCCAATATTACAATTTAACGCTATAACGCATGACCTTTTCATTCCATTCAATTAAATGTGTGTGTATAGATAGATAGATAGATAACTATGAAAGTAATTAATGAAAACAAAATTTGTTTGACCAAAGTTAATAATTGAGGGATAATAGGATTAAATAGAAGCATGGTTCTTAGCAGTGGGTCCAAACATTAGGATCATAAATGAAACAGTGATCTCAGTGCACCCAGTAGTTCCCAAACCCTGTACCCTCATTGGGGAAATTGTGGATGCTTTTACTCCCGTGCCTATACTTAGAACGAACAAACACACATGCCTGATAATCCTAAGATTTTTTTTGTTTCCTGTGACACTCACCTAATTTCAAGGGCACTGCCACCTCACAAGCCTAGCCTTGTCTCAGTTAAACTGTTCACCCTCTTGTCCGTTTGTTTGTTTTTCCAGAAGTTCTCAAGTTACCAAGCCCTCTGAACCAAGTGTGCCACCTCTAGGACCACCATCTCCTGGACCACCTCAACCTTATCCATCCTAGACCTGAATGGACAACCCCTCCCAGCAGAGTAGAAAGGGTATGGACCCAAAGCCCCACTTCACCCTTTTGGCAGCAGGAAGGACCTAAAGATGTCGTCGCCTTGTACCCCAAAGATTTGGGTCCATATCTCTTCAGGGTGTAAATTTTAGGTAGCTAGCATAGGGACTAGGTTGTCCATGATACATGCTCAGAGGGCCAAGCTAGCCACCCAGGAAAGAGTGGCACACCGAGCGTGCTCAGAGGTCCAGGTTTCCAGTCAGGAAGGCCAGGTACACCTGGGTGGGTGCTGCACCCACATTGACCCACCTAGGCCAAGTAAATTCAATTCAGCCACTGGGGTCCACCAGGGTTGCCTACCATGCCTCCCTATCTCTCCTAAAACACAATTGGATCACAAACCTGGCTTTGGCGTGAATTCTTTCTCATGCAGAGCCAAGGACCAAGGTATATCTGTCCACAGAGAGAAAAACCTAGGAAAGCTCTTTGGAGGCAGCAGCACTGCACATGAGTGGCTATTGGATACTGTTTAGATGCATGGCTTTCTATTTGGAACTTTTTTTTGTCTCACCTGAATGGAAAGGAAGAGGTAATACTTCTGGATCACACAGTATCCATGTCCACAAATGAGCTGCTCATTCCACAGTCCTGGCAGTGCCTTTTGAAAACCCTCTGCTTTAGAATGTCACTCCTTGAAGATGGCAGTGGGAGTGGCTGGGGCCAAGTATGCTGCCTCTTACTCCCAGTTGCAGGTTTCTGGATGCTGATTGTATCTCTTACAGCATCAATTAGTGGGCTTGTTGTCTGCCTCAGGCTTTGTTCACAGAGATCCTCCAGCTAGGTGGTGGTGTGTGCGCATAAGCAGAGGCTTCCTGCCAATCCCCCATGAGTAGTAGAGCTCCCATGGTGTGGACTCCATGAAAGCCGTGCTCCAGCCAGCAGGATTACAAAGGAGGGTGGGCCCGGCAGGACAGGAGGGCCATTGCCCCTATGGAATGACCTCAGAACCCCGCCTCCCTCCCTGTCCAGCTCCTGGGACTATGGGCCCTAAGCTTCATGCCTGACTCAGGAATAGACACAGGGTGAGGCAACTCCAGGAGGTGATTTTGCTGATCTAATCCAGCCTGAGATCATCCTTGCATGTGCCCTCTGTCCAGACCTTTTTTTAAATTGTTCATGCAACACTAACCAGAATGCATATATACATCGGTTGTGTAAAGCACATTTGTACATTCATTGCCCTCATTATTCTCAAAATATCCACTCTCCACCCCACCCAAGCCCCTGGCCTCAGCTCCTCATTTTTCCCCCTCCATTCGAGCTACCCTTGATAATTTACTAATTATTTTCTCATATCTTGCACTGTCTGATGTTCCTTCACCCACTTTTCTGTTGAGGTTAAATGTAGATCCCTGTATACGGTTTCCGTTTTCCAACCTACCCTCCCTCCACCCTTCCCGAGTCTGCACTCATAACACTGGTCCTCAAGGGCTCATCCACCCTGGATTCCCCATGTTTCCTGTTCCTATCTGTCCAAGTGTACATTCTCTAGTCTAGCCTGATTTGTAAATTAGAATTGGGATCATGATAGTGGGAGATAGGAAACATGTAGGAACTAGGGGAAAGCTGTGTTTCATCGTTATTATCTGGTACCTGTCTTGGTTTATCTCCTCCCTGACACCCTTCTGTTAGGGATGTCCAGAGGACTGTAAATGGGCTTTGTGTCTGTACCCAGCACTCCCCGCTCATTCGCAATGATAAGATTTTTTTTGTTCTGATGATGCCTGCTACCAAATCTTTTCAAAACCTCATGATCACACAAGCTGGTGTGCTTCTTCCATGTGGGCTTTGTTTCTTCTGAGCTAGATGGGCGCTTGTTTTCCTTAAAGCCTTTAAGACCTCACATGCTATATATTTGATAGCTGGGCACCATTAGCTTTCTTCACCACATTTGCTTATGTACCTGCTTTGTGTTCAGTGATCGTGTAGGGAAGGTGAGCATCATAGAATGCCAATTTAATAGAACAGTATTTTTGCAACGAGGGAGTCCTTGAGCAGTGGCCCAATGTCCATCTGCTACCTTAATACAAAACCTATAAATATAGGGACATAGATCTATTTCCCCATGCTCATATATTTAAATATGTACATGCCTTTTTTTAAACCTCTATAATTGACCCTTGCTTCCTAGCTTGCTTTTCTATTCCCTTTGATTTGCCTCTTGGGCCCACTGCCATGCTCACTTTTCATTTGTGCTTCAGTAATTCAGTAATTCCTCTTGGTTCCATTTCCCTTGATCACTCCCTACCAGGCCTCCTACATCCCCCTCACCACCGATTTGCATCACCTGTTCTTCCCTTTTCTCTGGGTTTCTTAACACCACTACCTTTCCCCACACCTCCCTCTCTCCCATGTCTCCCCAGAAGTGTTGGTCCTGTTTTCTCTCCTCCAGATTGTTCGTCCAGCCTATCTTATTTAGACAGACCTGTAGATGTAATAACATACACAAAACAAGACAGAGCAAAACCAAGCACTAAAAGCAACAAAACAACCAAAATCCAATGACAATGAATGAAAACAACTCAACAAGAAAGAAGTGGCTCATCGTTAGTTCAAGGTCGGTTTGTTGGCCTTTAAGAGTGTTTTCCAGTCCAGTCTGTTGGTGTACCAAGTACTGGCCTCAAAGTCATCCTTTGGCATTCCCTGGGGACCTTGATGCTTCGTTTTCTTGCTCTTCTGCTGTACCCCCTTAGTGTTATGCCTCGGTGTGGCAGGATTAGTTGGGGCGCATTTCCCACACTGTGTCTTCAGTGTTGTCCCCTCTAAGGCTATGGGTCTTTGAGGGGTGTCTTGTCTCATCGTGGGGCTGGCCATGTGGTCTTCTATGTGGACTGGATTCTCTGAGTGGGAACATCATCCTCAAGTCCTGGTGTGCCAGGATGTGCTCCACATTCCCCTCCTCCCCCTTCATCTGCTCCATGTGCTCCGATCAGATATGTCCCTCTCTCAGAGCTGCAGATTCACTGCCACCTTCTGAAATAAAATATTTGGCATGGGAAGGTGAGTTGGGTGGGAGGATCTGCTCAGATCATTTGATGGTTCAGGATAGATTGACTGTTCGGCTGGGGACAGGTATGTGGGGCTTAGGGCTCTGGCTCCCAACACTGGTTGTGAATATGTCTTTGTTGTTAACCAGTTGTGTGCCTGTGGGTCAACACCTGTGTCTTTTTGAGTGAGTTTTCTCATCTGCAGAGTAAAGGTAATCCATTATCCAGACTCCCATGTCACCAATTGATTGAGAGGCACTAACCAGAGCCTGATTGAAATAGTGTGTACCTGTCAGGCGTGTTCTAAAAACACCTTAAAAGTCGTAAAAACACTATAAATGCCTTAAAAACCCTAAAACGTCTAAAATATTTCTAAAATGCTAAGACCACCCCTAAAGACCCTCTAAAACATCTTAAGACCATTAAATACATGGTAAAAGGCTTTCTAAAACACCCTAATGCGCCATAAGTCTTAAAAAAAACTCCTTACGTCCCGAAAACATAATAAATGCCCTAATATTATGCAAATGCCTTAAAACGCAAAATAAAGAACACGTGAAGCCCTAAAAACACGCTAAAAGTCTTTTAAAACCCCAAGAACATCCCTACAAAGCAACCCGAAGCACTATAAAACCCTGTAAAAGTCCAACAGCCTAATAGACATGAATTCACCATGAAAGCAAAAAATAATCCAACAAAACCCTAAAGCCCTGAAAACCAAAACCTAATCCCCCCAAACACTCTAATGCCTTAAGAAGCACCCTAAAATTTTAACAAAACACTAAAAGCCATAAAAACACATATAAGCCTAATAAACACCCTTAAACACTAAAATCACCCTAAAAGCCTTAAAATGTCTGAAAAGCCATAATATTCCCTAAAATTCAAATAACACTCTGAAGCCACAAATAACACACTAAATGCCTCCCAAAACATGTGGAACTTCCAAATCATATCCCTAGAAGATTCCCAAACCATGAACTTCCAAAACCACATAAATGCCCTGAAGACAACATGAAAGCCCCAACAAAACATAAAATGCTGGGGAAAAACACATAAAATATTTTAAAATACCCTAAAATCTCTAAGAAACCCTGTAAGATCACTAAAAACACCCCTACCTGCTAAAAAATACCTATACACTCCAAAAAATCACCCCTAAATCCCTTAAAAACTCCCTTAAACCTTATAAAACACCCTTAAAGCCCAAACCACCCTAATGCGCAAAAAAATTAAATGACCCCAAATGACCTTAAAGCCCTAAAAATCACATGCCACAAAAAAATCCTAAATGACCCCAAAATTCCAACTCAAAGCCAGCCTACAAGTCTTTTATGAGAACAGTTTTATCTTTCTACCAAGGAGAAGTTTGTAGGTTCAACCCCTGACCTATGCCCTTACCATATGAAGTTAGTAATCAGTGGTTTTGCAATTCTTTGAAGAAAGATGAGGGTAATTTTATCAGGAGTGAATTAAACTTGTCTAGTGCCTTGAGTAGAACTGATAACTGTACTACATTGAGTCGTCTGGTCAAGGAGCATGGGATATTATCCCATTTGCTGAGGTCACACTTGATTTCTTGTAATTTCTGTAGTTTTCCTCACATAAATCTGTTGTTTTTTTATTCAAGTATAGATATAGATATTTTCATTTACGCTTGGCTATTGTAAATGGTACTACCTGAAAATGTGTATTTCATTAATTATTATTTCTTTTTTTTTTTTTTTAAATTTTAACAATTTATTGGGGCTCATACAATTCTTTTCACAGTTCATATATATACATACATCAATTGTATAAAGCACATCTGTACAGTCTTTGCCCTAATCATTTTTTTCTCTTTTCTTCTTTTACATTTTATTAGGGACTCATACAACTCTTCCCACAATCCACACATATACATACATCAACTGTATAAAGCACATCCATACATTCCCTGCCCCAATCATTCTCAAGGCATTTGCTCTCCACTTAAGCCCCTTGCATCAGGTCCTCTTTTTTTTCCCCTCCTCCCTCCCCCTTCCCCCCTCCCTCATATGCCCTTGGTAATTTATACATCGTTGTTTTGTCATATCTTGCCCTATCCGGAGTCTCCCTTCCCCCTTCTCTGCTGTCCCTCTCCCAGGGAAGAGGTCACATGTGGATCCTTGTAATCAGTTCCCCCTTTCCAACCCACTCGCCCTCCACTCTCCCAGCATCGTCCCTCACACCTTGGTCCTGAAGGTATCACCCACCCTGGATTCCCTGTACCTCCAACCCTCATATGCACCAGTGTACAGCCTCTGTCCTATCCAGCCCTGCAAGGTAGAATTCGGATCATGGTAGTTGGGGGGAGGAAGCATCCAGGATCCGGGGGAAAGCTGTGTTCTTCATCGATACTACCTCACACCCTAATTAACCCATCTCCTCTCCTAAACCCCTCTATGAGGGGATCTCCGTTGGTCGACACTTGGGCCTTGGGTCTCCACTCTGCACTTCCCCCTTCATTTAATATGATATATATATACATATATATACATACATATATACATATACACATATATACACATACATACACACACTTATATCTTTTTTTTTGCATGATGCCTTATACCTGGTCCCTTGGGCACCTCGTGATCGCACTGGCCGGTGTGCTTCTTCCATGTGGGCTTATTTGCTTCTGAGCTAGATGGCCGCTTGTTCACCTTCAAGCCTTTAAGACCCCAGACACTATCTCTTTTGATAGCCGGGCACCATCAGCTTTCTTCACCACATTTGCTTATTCACCCATTTGTCTTCAGCGATCCTATCATGGAGGTGTGCAGTCAATGATATGATTTTTTGTTCTTTGATGCCTGGTAACTGATCCCTTTGGGACCACTCGCTCACTCAGGCTGGTGTGTTCTTCCATGTGGACTTTGTTGCTTCTGAGCTAGATGGCTGCTTGTTTATCTTCAAGCCTTTAAGACCCCAGTCACTATCTCTTTTGATAGCCGGGCACCATCAGCTTTCTTCACCACATTTACTTGTTCACTCACTTTGGCTCCAGCCGTTGTGTCGGGAGAGTGAGCATCATAGAGTTCCAATTTAATAAAAGAAGGTATTCATGCATTGAGGGAGTGTTTGAGTAGAGGCCCAAGGTCCTTCCGCCACCTTAATACTTGACCTATAAATATAGACACATAGATCTATTTCCCCATCCTCCTATATATATTTGCATGTACATGTCTTTGTCTAGACCTCTATGAATGCCCTTTGACTCCTAGCTCTTTCCTCCATCTCCCTTGACTTTCCTCCTGCCCTACTACCATGCTTCATCGCCACCTGGGCTAGAGTATACCTCTTCTCTAAGCAACCTTACCCTTGATCATTTCCCACAAGGCCTGCCACTCCCCCTTCTCTACCATTTGGGGTCCCATGTTTTTCCCTTGTCCCTGGGTTTGTTAACACCACTTCCTTACCCCCCCTTTACCCCCCCACCCCAAGTCCCCCCAAAACTGTCGGTCCCGTTGTTTTTCCTCCAGATAGTTCATCCAGCCTGTCCTATTCAGACAGACCTGTGGAGTCACTAACATGCACGAAAACTAGACAGAGGAAAACAAAGCAACAGTATACAACCAGACAACAAAACAACAAAAACAAACCACTGACAAAGAACAGAATAAAACAGTTCACAAGAGAAAAGCTTGTAGTTAGTTCAGGGATCGTTTGCTGGCCCTTAGGAGCGTTTTCCAGTCCAGTCTGTTGGGGCACCACGCCCTGGTAATTATTATTTCTTGATCTATTTCTTCATCCTTCGAAATATTATCAGTTTGTTGTGGTAGATAAACATTAGGACTTTGCATAACTTAGAAATATTACATTTCACAGAAAAATCATATTAATTATGTCGACAGAGCTATAAAAGGAATGTTGCCCTGAATATCTTCAGATATGACAGCTGTTTCATTGAGAAATTAAGCCAGACAGACACAATGTGATGTACATTTTGTTATTTTCATGTGGGTTCCTTCACTCTTCCAAAAAATTAGTTTCATGAGCCCCTTGGGGAATGAGTTTGAGTTCAGATCAGATGTCTATTTATATATTTGAGTCCTGAAGCCCATTTGATGGACTGTTCTGTTGCTTCCAAAGTAGTCAGTCACTTCCCCACCAATTAGAGAATTTGTCCGAAGCAAAAGTAAAAGTGTGGCGTACGACATTTGACTGCACACCATCTAGAATCACACTCTCATTTGGTGTTGGCAGTTTTACTTGTATTTCAATTGTAAACTACACTTCAGAGTTCAGGCTAGTGAAAACGTTTCAGTGGAAAAAATTTGCACACAACTACGTGCAGTTTGTGATTCTGTTGTTCCCAAGCAAGGCTATGAGGACAAAGATGCACAAGCATGGGGGGCACTGCAGACAATGTGTGAAAGTTTCCAGGAGCTCAGGGGTGGACAGCGGCTGCTAATTCTCCCGTGCTGGCAGTGAGCTATGTGGGAGGGCTTTGTGTGAGGTCCCTGTGCGGTCTCTGAGAAGTCTCCATAAAGGATGCTGAGAACTTCATATGAAGTCTCTGTGCGAGGCCTCTGAGTCTCTCTGGAAGTCTCCAAGGAAGTATGTGTGTGAGGTTTCTCTCTCGGGTATGTGTGAGTGTCCTTGTGAGATGTCTGCTGAATTGTGGGGGGTGGGGGGCAGTTGTTTCGCTGAGGTCTCTGCAGGTCTGAGTGGGCTTCCCTTTGTTTGACCTCACAGCACCATATAAGAGGACCTGGTGGCAGGGGAAAGGGAAGGGGCTTGGTCCATGCACCCCTTGCTGTTCTTTCAGGGTCTTCTCTCCATCTCCGTGCACTTACCTAGCACGAACGGTAGGGTTCAGCAGCGGGGAGTCCGGTGTCCAGCTCTTCACTCTCTCTAGGAACACACCCAAGCTACCTGCTACCCAAGAGGCCCCAGATCCAGGCTCTGCAGATCCAGAATCTGATTTTTTACTGCCACAGTCACTCCAGAGGCTGCCTTGGCACAATCAGGACTCCAGAAACAACATCATGCTGCTGTACCAGCAGTCTCTGGGGCCTATGTCCACTTCCCTCCTCCACCACTGGTGTCAGTCCCCACCCACCCCACACACACACTTGGTGTCCTGACTGAGGCATGGAGGTCAAGGCTCAGTGGATGTCTTCCTCGCCATCCTTTACTGTTTAGTTCAGTAAACAGTAAACCCTGGCCCACCAGGGGTGTTCTTTTAAGCACATGAGAATTTACTCAAGCGGATCAACTAATCATATTTTGGGGGGCCCTCCTGCCTTCTTCTATAATCTGGTGCCCAGGAAATAAAACCCTGTGTTAGAAGCACAGAGGAAACACTGACCACTATTGAACTGGTTTCCCTTATCAAGACAGGTGATGTCTAATCTCCGTGCACATCCTGATTTCCCAGGAGTCTCTAGGGGAAGGGAAGGCTGCTCCCAGTTGTGACTTTCTTTGCAGCACTCAGTCCTTAGAAGCCACTCTCTCCGGAGAACATTCCTAGAGCACGTGCACGCGTGTGTGTGTGTGTGTGTGCGTGTGTGTGAAGATCACCAGCCTGGGGTCATGTTTCCTGAGAACATTCCTAGAGTGTGCGCGTGAGTGTGTGTGTGAAAACCACCAGCCTGGGATCATGTTTCCTGAGAACATTCCTAGAGCGTGTGTGTGTGTGTGCGTGTGTGTGTGTGTGTGTGTGTGTGTGTGTGTGTGAAGACCACCAGCCTGGGGTCATGTTTGCTGAGAACATTCCTAGAGCATGTATGTGTGTGTGTGCGCACGCGTGTGTGTGCATGTGAAGACCACCAGCCTGGGGTCATGTTTCGTGAGAACATTCCTAGAGCGCGGACGCGTGTGTGTATGCATGTGTGAAGCCCAAAAGCCTGGGGTCATGTTTCCTGAGTCCTGGCACTCTGTTATTGACTCATCCCCACTCTACCCCACCCTGGCTATCAACTCATCCTTCCCCCAGTCAGGAGATGGAAATCAAGTAAAATAACAGTTTGTCGCCCCACTAAAGATAGTATTGAGAAAGTAACCTTCCCTGCTTGAAAGCTGTGCCTTTGCTATCCAACCCAGTGCTCTCTGTAGGAGATAAAGTTCTGCTGTGGGGGCAGCTAGCTAAAGCTGGGGTGAAGCACCTGGCCGATTCCCCTTTGTAAGCCTGTGTTAGCTCCGCTTGTGTCTTGCGTCATTTCTGGGGATCCTCATGCTCTTTGGCCCCCTTTGCTACGTCCAACGCTTCATATTCTTCTTCACTGTATCCTTCCCTACCCTGTGTCCATGGTGCCTAACCATTAGTGGTTATTACACAGACGCTCATCCTGTACCACTCAGCCTAAGCTGTTGCTCCTTCTCCGGGTTTATATACAGAGGAAGGCATGTGAGCTGTGAACCGGATTTTCCCTTGGTGCAGTGGGTGAGCAGAGTCCCCCGCTGGCAGCCTCCCTAGCAGTTCCCACCCACATGTGTCAGACCTGGGACTTCCATCCTGGAGGTTACCCTAGGCTGGGAGAGAGGCAAAGGTAGCAAAATATGTCATTTCACATTTTGTGACAGGTGTATTGAGGCGGAACCTCCATGCCAAACTTGGCAGCCTTCATCAAATGCACATGTGGGACTTAGACAGGCCGCCACATGTCTCATGCCTGCTTGGTACCATGAGACGCTACTTTGGTCTAAACCTCTTCTGGACCCTCGATGGAATTTCTTGGCTGGATTGCGCCTCTCAAAACCTATCAACTGCAGCCACATAACGTTGAAGACAAAGTAATGGCACCAGGGAACATTCTTCACTGTGTTGGGACCTTCTGAGGTTTTCACAGTAGGGGTGTTACCATAAATCATAAGAGGTGCAAAATGAAGAACTTGGGATGGAAGTGGGTGGGAAACACTGCTGAAAACCTCCTCCAGAGCCCTGCCCTTTGAGAAGTCAGAGCTAGCACTCAGAGAAGGAGACGCAGTATCTAACATAGTTAAAGGTATATTATGCCAACCTCGTCAATGAACTCATGTGGGGTTAATTGAAGGGCAGGGAGATCAATGGCTCTGTGAGCCTAGCCTTTCTGGTCTCTTGCTCTCTGATAGTGCCACCAGGGTGGATATGCATTTGTTAGGTCCCTAAAGCAGCTGGAAAGACTCATTTCCTGGGAGATCCCTGAGGAGAAGCCACATGGACCTACCCTGTTGCAGCCCTGGTTTCTGCAGCAGCCTCATGGAGAACCTGCCAGCGCACGGACTACAATTTCCTCCTGCAGTCATTGTCTCCCCGTGTGTTTTTGGATTGTGAGGAGGACTTTGTAGATTGGTGTCAGACACATGGGATACTATTGGACTGGTGGTCTTAGATTGAACTGGGTTGGGAGGCTTTTCAATGTTCACTTAACCTTTATATAAAACTCATAAAATATGAGTGTATGAATTTTGTTTCTCTAGTCTACACAGACTAACACACATGACACCCCCTTTAGATCCCGCCATGCAGCACAGAAGTCACACTTTAATGTAGGAGGGGGAAAATCTCTATTATGGAACAATGAATATCATGGCTGAGAGAAGCCATTAGCCTGTGCAGAACAGGCTAAAGTGGCTGGCATGGATACTTTCCTACTAATCAGAGCAGAAGAAGCGTCTTCTAATTTGCCAGATAAGACATATTCTCGAAGACAGTGACGTGGGCAGTGGTAAGGGTAACTGGAGTAAGCCCACCTCCTCCGCCTCTGCTGCTGCAAGCTGACTGGGCACACAAACACCCTGGGGGGCAATGCCTGAGTGTGGCTTCTGATATTGAATCCCCTGAACGGACAGAAATTTGTGAATACATCCCTGATACAGGTGCTCTTGGTGGGAAGGCTCTGGCAGTCAGGTATCGCCTGGTGGAGGCAGGGTCTCACACTTGCCACTCTCCTGTGTTCTACAAAGAAAGGAGCCCTGCAGCTGGAGGAACATCCATTAACTGAGGCCTGCGCTTCTTTTCGTGGACATAACGTTGACGCAAGATACTCCTGATGACAGCCTGGTGTCCCCTCTAGGACTTGGCCAACATCTGTCGTGAGCACCTGAGCCTCCGTGACCTTGTTAGGAGACACTGGTTGTCTTTGAAGGGGCCCAAGGCTGTGACCACAGGGTAATACGGGCTTTCCGTTTTGCAAAGGATCACCGTGTCCTGTAGATTTTTTGCTGGAGCAAATCCACTGGACAAAGTGCTTCCTCCATTTTTTGCTGTGGCCCTCAGCAGGAAGCTGTCCCTTCTCTGGTGGGAGCTGTGAGGACTTGATCTCAAGGCACTCAGCCAATGCCTTGTCTTGCACAGGCTGGCTTAACCCACAGACTTGGGAGATGCCTCTTCCCGCTAATCCTTTTCCATGCTCTTCTGGATTGGGCCATTTATGAGTCTCCCTCTTGTCAGTGGGAACAGCATCCTTCCTTCTCCTTGTCGAGGGGTCCTGAAGGTTGGGGCTTTTGAGCTTCTGCTGCCCCATGTAACTTGCTCTAGCCACCACGAAGCCACTTGGCCCTTGACATATTGGCTTATCCCCAGTGAACAAATGCTGGGGGCGGCAATGGACCACCTGAGAAGGCAAAACATTGGTGGCAGTGAGCACATCAGTGGTGCAGTCCTGAAGGAGCCCGTCAACAGGACAGCATGGAGAACCATCCTCTGCCTCTACCTCCACCTGGAGCTTAATCTCACTGCACACTCGTGCTGTAAGGCTTGGCTTTTCAGGAACTGGAGCACACTTTCCAGGTAGCAGGAAACTTTTACTACATCCTAGAGCCTCGAAGTACCCCCGGGTCCACATCATTGGTTTGAGATTTTGCCAGCACACTGGTTTTGAAAGTGTCTCTATCGTCTAGCTCTATTGAAGAGGACTTCTTGACCACCACCAACCCTGTCTCTTTGGCTCTTGAAGATGGACATTCAGAGTTCACTTCCAATCTGGGGCCTCCTGGGGCACAACTAGCACCCTCTTTCCTTGACCCCTTGCTGGTCAGTACTGGATTTGAGGTTTGCTCTAGGCTCTCTCTCTCTGGACACTTTCATTCTGGAAGGTTCTGCCAAGGATACTGGGCATGAAGGCTGGAAACGGCTGCCTGAGGGCCAATGAGCATCCACTGTCATTATCAAGTGGGGGGTAGGCTGGGGTTCCCTGAACAGGCTCCTCTGTAGGGGAGCAATCAGCAAAAGGACTCTCCAGGGTAGGGCTTTATTTCTTTGTGGTCACTCTCTCTCCCCAGTCTGCCTGACAGGGTTCTCCCAGGACCTTGGCAGCCTCAGTTACTAGGTTAGTTCAATACTTAGGGGTGGCTAAGCAGGTGGACTTTGGAAAGGACATTGCGTTGTCTTTTCTTGTCCTACAGAGGTTTGTGGGCTCAAGGACTTTGAGGGGCATGCACCACCTCTGCCTCATTTGGAGCCTTACGATATGCGAGTCCAGCACCTGTTGAGTGCCCGGGCTGAAAAAGGAAAGGCTCTGCGTTGTGTTCAGATCTTCCAGCTCTCCCCAGGAGGCCACATTGACAACATGTGGGTGGGTCAGGGAAATAGACAAAGCGTGCATGGTCGCAAGACATGAACGGCAAACAATGCCAGGGATCTGATCCTTTCTAATCTGCTCCACCTTCCTGCACATGTGGACATTCAGGGTGTTTTCCAGTAGGATTTTATTTGGACCCCTTAGGGTGTAAGTTCCTGCGTTAATCCCCTTGTGTATCCTCAAATCACTTAACTCCTTTGAGTCGGCTCCCGGAGTTCCTTTTGGGCAGTAGTTTCCTGATCTACAGAGAGATAGATTACATTTGGATATTTTCCTCAAGTAATTCCCTTGTCCATTGACCGAGTTGTTCCTCAGCTGGACACCGGCTCTGCAGCACGCAAGCGACGGTCCAGGGTGTGTGCATCTTCCTGGGGACACCGTCTTCATTACATTCTTCCCCTGCTTGTCTCCAGGTGTTGAGCAGGAGCATTCGGGCTGCTTCATATCCAGACAAGTCCCTGGCCATTTTTCCTGAGGCTGCTTTAGTGTCAGAGACTCAAGAGTCCCATTGCCGAGGGGCCCTGCAATTGAGGGAAGTTCTCTTGGCGGTGGAGCTCCGATTGCTTCAAGCAGTCAGGAAGCTTGGGTTCTGTCTTTGGGGTCTGGACCTTCTGATTGTCCTGGGGATGAGTGGGTTTGCGAAGACAAAAAGCTTCCTGGGGTGGTGGTATCATAAAGGGTAAAGAACTCTCACTTTCCTGTTGTTTCTTTAAAAAATGGCTTTCCAGCTGTTGAAGTGAATTTGGAATGCGTGATTGGGACTTAGTGTGGACGGTAAGACAGGATTCATCACAGGGACTCTTGTGAGGAGGAGGAAAAGGTACTGCGAGTGGGCCACGGGGCTGTGGACCGGGCAGAGTCAGGACTGTAGCCGGCGGTGGGGCCTGGGCTTGGCATGCAGTTGGAAGTAAAAGTTGGAATCGGCCTTCAGTGTAGGGCAAGGAGTGACGTTGCAACTAGAGTGGGTACTCTTTAGCTTGCATTTGAGCTGGTAAGGCATTAGGAATTTCATTAAATAAGACAGTGGGAAACTCTAGGGTGGATCCAGAGACCCTGAGAGCAGCTGACAGAGACTCGCTGTGCAGAAAAGGTAGACCCCAGAAAAACTCACTGAATTTTTGTGGAAAATGCTTCTGAGCGCTGGGTATCTGCTCTGCTTTGATGCTGGCATTCCAGAAGGGCTGGGGAGGTGCAGTGATCTGCTCCCCATCGAGTGCCTTCAACATATTTAAGGCCTGCAGATGGTATTCTGATACACCCTTTCCTTTTTCTTCCCAAATATTCCATTTCTCTGCCTTTGTGATTTCTATTTCCAGCAGCTTGTGGACATTGGGGTTGAGCAAGGTGGGCCTCCCTACTTCCCCCTGCCTCTTTGTGGGTCCTTCCCGAAAGGTGTCTTCTTGGGGGTGCCAGGTAGAGTGCTCTTTCAGAGACCCAAAGTATTCCAAGGAGGGAAGCTGTAAGTTCTTGGCAGCTGCCCAACACTGGGGTGGGGAGGCAGTAGGGAGGCCTGTGGGATCCTGACTTGTGATGGCTGCCATGGCAGGTGTGGAGCAGCGGTTGTGTGGAGATGGGCTCTGCCTGGGCCTTGCCAACAAGTCATTCTGAGAATGAGTCCCTGTGGGGTGCGGGGCTGGTGAGTCCCAGAGAGTGCTTGGAGGCTGCAGGTAGGCCTTTGAATCCGGGGGTTTGGCACTGGGTGAGGGAAGAGCCAGTGGTGTGGGTGAAAGACTGTCAGGTTCATGGGAATGTGCGCAGTCTGGTGATTGACTCAAGGCGGGTAAGACATGAGAAGTTGAGATGCACATCTGGGCCCGTGGAAGGGTGGAGTTCTGAGACCTAGGTGTCCGGAATGGATGAGCCGCAGAACCGTGTGGGGCGCGCGTACCGACGTGGACTTCAGCCGTACCTCTATTTCGCCAGCTACCAGAGAGGGCTTGAGCTTTCTGTTGACCAAAGCTGCCAGTGTCAAGTGGGTTTCCCAAGTGGCTGCAGGAGACAGAAGGACCAGATTACAGCCAGGACTGAAGGGGCAAGAGACCTAGCAGGCTAGCAAGGGTCGGTGCAAGCTCAGCCCCTCCCCAAGCCTTGATGGCCTGCTCTTCCTGCCCCACCCCACTGCCCGGGACTCCTGTCATTCTCTGCCCATCCCTGAAAGTGTCCCCCAAACCAGCGCATCCCAGCTGCTCTGCAGCCCGAGGCCACACAGGCACCCTGGTTGGAAGATGCACCCCGCGGTGAAGCAGGAAGGTTACTTACTTCTGCCTAAGACGCAAACGCAGGTTCTGAGCGCCATATAGTTCTTGCAGGAAGCTTCGGAAAACTGGAAATCAAGAGAACCGTTATGGTGCAGCCCTCCCAGAGGACCGAAAGGAATGTCACACGGGCTGTGCACTTAGGACGTTGGACTCTCCAGAGCTCAAGGTCAAATGATAGCTTACTCCCACGGGCAGGAGGTGCTTTGGCATTTCAAGGAGCATCGGTTTCCAATATTGTCTGTGGGGTCTCAGTGAGCAATCTGAACCTTGGCAAAGTTACACAGCTTATCGCAGTTACCCCTCAATGTTCCACCTCCAAATCCACCAGAATCTGCTCCTGACACCCCCACTGCCCCCTACTGGGTCCTACCTTGGCCAGCCTTCATCCCATCCTAGGCCCCTCCTGTACATCTGGGAAATATCTGGGTTCTGTTTCCATCCACAGTATCCTTTTGTTCAGGATTATTACCTGAGAGAGACGGGCTGTTGCCACTGGCATCCTGCAGAGGAGGGGACAGGAGAGCTTACAGAGCTTGGTTGAATGGGCAGAACCTTACCTTTCAGAGCGTCACCTTTGTCCCTTGACCTGCTGCTTCTCCTTGTCTCCACCTGAGGCTGGGGCACAAGAGAGGAAGTCAGGCTGGAATCCAATCCTGCATCTGTTCTTTGTGACAAACTGCAGGCATTTACTGGTGATTAGAAGAATGACAATCTCCATGGAATGACTAAAGCCCAGAAACCAGCTTCTGTGTGAGACCTAGAGTGCATTTCTTCCGTCAGCCTTCCTCTGCTCACGGAGAGCACACACTCTCAGCACTCAGTGTTCTGGTGGGCAAGATTTTGATTATGGAGGCTGAAGCTCTGGGCCAGCCCTTGACCACTTCCTCCCCGGGGTCAGCCATGCTTTCTCAATTAGCCCAGACAGAAAAGGAGCCTTGGCCCAGAGACTGGAGCTCAAGGAAAGAGACTGAGGACCCAGTGATGAGAGCTGCCCTTTGAAATGTCTAGTCATCTAGTCCTTAGCCACTGCGTCACTATATTGGGGATTTTTACCTATTGCCCTCTATAACAACTAGAGATGGGAGGTCTGAGATCTTCAAAGAGAAATATTTTTGAATGCTCATCTTACTGGCAAATGATTTACATATCATACGAGTCAATAGTTCAGTCATTCAATCAGATCAAGGGCAATGGTACAATCAATGATTACCATATCCATTTTAGAACAACACCCCCCCCCTCCATGGTTAAATTGCCTTCAAAAGGAGTTGGGTAATCACAGTCAGGTCTAAAGCTCTCTGTCCCCTCTGGCCTCCTTCATTTTTTCGTCTTGAAATCAATCCCCCTTCACTCCCTAGCTTCCCGATGGGGAAGTTCTCCACACTGCTGATCTCACAATCCCTCCCTCTGCCATGAGATCTCTCCACCTGCAACTCTGTCAACCCTTGTGTCCATGATCATGATGCATCCACGCCTCCTGTGCTTCACAAACAGGGAAAGCCAACAGAAATAATGAAAATCAACATAAGCCGGCAAGGATAAAATGATACCAATGCAGTGAACAAAGTCCTAACAGTGAGTAAGGACGCACCAGCCCTCATCAACATTCCAAAGCCAGGGCTGATGGTCTCTTCTTTCTTGAGATTTCCCCTATCAGGAAATTAATTACGAAAGGAAAAATTTATAAAACAAGGAAAAATCAATCTCTCCTATGGCTGGGTTGAGAATTTCTTACCTTTATCCTTTTCCTGGGTGGTCGCACAGGTGGAGTATTTGGAAGGAAGGGGAGGACCAGGAAGAAGCAACCCACTCCATACAGGATGCCCAAGGTCAAAACAGTGAACCAGGTGGGGTATTGGTAGGTCAGCCAGGAAGCACTTTTCTGTTCCAGCAGAAAGAGAATCTCCTCCATCTTCTGGATACAGCGGTTGCACTCAGGCAACTGAGCACTCTGAGTCCCCTCTGCCTTCAAAACCACTTGCATCACAAACCTGGGCCCACATCACTAAAGGGTCACAGTGGGGTGGGAGGTGACAGCAGAACAACACATAATCCCTCCCTCTACCCTCCAGCTCATCACATCCCTCCCCTGCTCTGGTCTTCTCTCTCCCACTGCCTGCTCTGGGCCTCCAAAGTCACCAGCTGCACCTGATGGAATGGAATCTTAGTGCAAGTTCTTATTCATTCCACCTCCCACCTAGGTATTACCTGCTTCCTTGGCAAGTTGCCTGAATCATGACCAATTTCATAGGCTTAGAATATCTGAAGTTGTCTCTGTCCTCAATGAAAACCTTCTCAAGTCATGGTTTTACTTTGTCTTATCCAAGATAGAGAACTTAGGTTTATGTAACATTTATTTAGCTTTATGAATGTTGGATGAAAAGCTTGGAATTTGACTTCTATGACCAGGAGAGTTATTCAAGAGCTGAGGTATATCTCTCCCAGGAGAGAGATCTAAGAAATTTTCTGCCAGATGGTACATTTGGGGAGACAAGGAACACTTAAGCATTAATCATTCTTAACAGTGTCCCCTGCAAATCTTCCTTGTGTGTGACTACTGCCCATTTAGGGCTTGCTCTGGGAACACTTGATGGGGTAATAAGCCTTGCAACAATTCAGGCTCAAAGGGCAAGCATCTGGCTGAGCAAAATAAAGAGATAATATGGATTGAGTTGTGTCCTTACCACTACCACTTGAGATATTCCCCCAAAATTCGTTGGAACCCTAACACTGAAGGCTATAATCTGATTTGGTTATGTGAGGGCTCTCTCTGGGAGAAATGTACCTCTGTCCTTGGCTTCACACAAGAACCAATTGACGCAGAAACCTAGTTTGTGATCCAAGTGACTTTATAAAGGATAGAAGAGGCAAATATGCTCGTGGGGGGTGGGGGCGGACTGGACAGCCCACGCGCGCTGGGTTGCATGACAGCTGGTGGGAGGCCCCCACCCATACCCTGTTGGTAGGCATGGCTGACGGTACTGTTTGACCCCATTGACTGAATTAAGCCCACCTGGTCTAGATGGGGGCCCGCCCAGGTTGACCTGCTTCCTGTCACAAGGACCTAAATGTGTGCATCTTTCCAGCCTGAAGCAGCTTTCAACTGTCTGTGATGGGGAGGAGGTTTGGCATGCACAGCGACCACCCTCAGTTCTGCCTCTACTTACCTAACAGGTACACGGCATTTCTTTTCTGTTTTTTAAAACAACAACAAAAAAAATCATTTGTAATCTTTCTATTCCAGCGGTGCTAGGAGCAAGGCAGAGGCAAAACCCAAGAACAGGGTTCTTCTCTGTTGAAGCGCGATAAACTCACGGGGAAGCAAACAAGCATCTTCATCCACGTGAAGTGAATCTGTGAATCAGCAGCTCCCAACTGACCAAAGCACGCACAGAGCAGCCCAGCATCAAGGTCCGTTTCTGTGCACTGCTCCCACTGTGAGGAAGAGCTTCATGTGCATTAAAAGGGAACTTTTGTAATATTTGAATTTTGAATAGTGGTTTTTGTCAGAAACTGGAAAAAAATCTCAAAGCCTGAAGAAACTCCTTTCTAGTACTGAACATTCAAGGGAGCCTGTAGAAGCCTGAAATGATTGCTAGGTGACCACCTGGATCTGCTTGTTGAGTGAAAGTGGCAGAATAGCAGCAATAGAGCAGCGGGTTCATTCTGACCACTGACACTCGTGGACCTGGTTTACAGGCAGTAGAGAAGAAGATGAGAGCAGGTTGACTCGTTTGAAGTCCATGACCTACTCTGAGGGGACTAGAGTTGTGGAGAATTGGTGATGGGGCCAAGGCCTAAAGGCAATGCGACCAATGGACACTGAGGTGAGGCCAAGAGAGGGAGCCCACATTGACTTGACCCGAACCCGACCAGATGAAGAGAAGAATGTTGAGCCTGTGCACTGGTATATACTGCTGCAGACTGTATAGACGAACTGTCCTGCTTTGACTTTCTTGTGGATGTGGACTTCACAAGGTTCCAACTGGCATGAAGACTCTTTATATTGAAGAATATGATTGTCTCCTCAGAGCACTGGGTTGATGTAAGTAGGCAGTAGAGAAACTGGATAGCCAAAATGGGCCAGATAAAGGCGTGAAGTGGCTAGCTTGCAAGATTTCATAGATACTGGAATATATTCATAGAATTATAGGATTAATATGTGGGTGTACCTTACCTGCAATTGTTAAGCATAGGATATTTTTGTTTCATCACTTACAGAATATTATGTTTAAAGGAGGGTGGCACGGAGTGAAATGTATGCATTTTCATATTATACTGTTAGATACTGATATGATTCTATTATTGTTTTGAAATTATATACGGCTAAAGAATTTTGTGAAAATGTCAAATGGACAAGGGGTGGTCTGTTGTAGTTATACAATCTGGTGTCAATTTGGGACTTGAGAGGATTAAGAGTGAAGGGGTAGACTCTAGTCTCTCTATTGGGTTATGGCCAATGAGGCCTCTTTGTGGGCCTGGCCTTCCCGTCAGGGTTCTGGGAAATCTGGTATTTCCTCCTTGGAGGCAGGAGACTATCTTTCTGCTCATTCCCTGAGAGATGTCCTACTAACAAGACACATGGCACCACACTGATAGAACCCATGCCCTGGGAACTGGAGGAGCCATATGGAGACCCTGCCAAAGCTGAGATGCTTCTACCACCACTGGATGCAGAAGACTTTGCAACTACTGACCTGTGATCTTCCTGCATTTGGGGTCATTGAAGGTGTTTCATGAGTCTGAAGAGAACATTATAGATTGATATCAGACATGGGCTAATATTGGACTTATGGACTTGATCTTGGTTGGGCTGGAATGCTTTCTCAATATACAACTGTTCTTGTATATAAAGGTCTTTCCTATACACATCTGAGTGTGGATTTGTTTCTCTAGTCTACCTGGACTAACACTCATGGATCCCTTTCAGGACTGTAAGTTCTGTTCCCCTGACTGCTGCAAAGTATGTGACAGAGAAGAAAAGGGAGAAGAGTGAACTGTACCCATTTATTGAGGTAAGAAAAGTGATGAAGGAGCATGGCCGGTTCCCCAAACTTCATGAGTGGAAAAATGGGCTCTTGGCACAAAATGACATTCAATCTTCACCAAGAGATTCAGGGCTAAATTGCTGCCCTATCTCTGACCTCAGCTTTTGTTTTATTTTAATTCTCATATAATTCACATATATCATTCAATACTTCAGTCATATTAAGATTTGTGTAATCCTCACCACAATCAGGTTTACATCATTTCCTTCTTTTATATTCATTTTTGTTAGCCCCCCCCTCACTCCCCCAAATCTTCCCTGCCTGTCCCTAGGTGATTGTTAATTCTGTTAGTGTCTCTCTGGATTTACCTCAACAAAATCAAGAAACAAGTAGAAAAGAAAAACTAACAATGATAAAAGAGAGAAAAACCTCAATCGAACAGAAAGTGAAAAATACTAAAAACTGGAACCAAATTAAAATTAGTCTGAAGAGATCAAATGATCAGGTGTTACATTTGAACTTAACTGTATCTGTTCATGTCCATGGACTGTGGTCAGAGGGAATTCACCCAGCATGTGCATTTGAGTCCTTTTGCAAACTGGGTGTTCCGAACTTAAGCTCTGATTCTTGTTCATACCTGCAGATTGAGATTCTATTATTTATCACCCTGGCATCACACTGGCTGTGCTGCTTGTTCTGGGCGGCCTTAGTTGATATCTCACTTAGATGGCTGCTTATTTTCAGAAAAAAGGTTTAAGTACAAGGCCCTGTTCTTTGTGATGGATGTGCACCAACTGATTTCAGGGTTTTTTTACACCCTATGCTTTCCAGTCAAATATTCACTTGAGGTAATTCAAAACACTCACTTGGCTCGATGACGCCAGAATAGCTCCCCTCCATGCAGTTCCATGGAGCTCAGCATAGTTAGGGCACAGAGATGAAAAGACGATTGAACCATGTACTGAACGTTCAGGTTTTTCCCTGCTTTTGAAAATCTGTTTGCGCTTGTAGAGTAAATGTTTTGTACTTTTTAAGAGTGTAAAAAAAATAGATGGAGGGATTCAGAGAAAATGGCGACCAGATAGGACCCATCTATCTGGAGCTCCTGCTGCCAGACCAGAAAAATAGGAAATTAGGTGAAGGAAACGGGGAGGTGGAGTTCTGAAATTAGAACTAGGGTAACAGGGTTTCTCCTGAACCCCTTCTTTTGTGGGATTTCCACTCACAAAGCAAACCAAGAATGCTTTAAAGCACTATAATTTTGACGAAGTGGCAGGTGCCAGATATGCCCTTGCCTGGAGCAGGGATCCCTGCAGGTGGACGCCCTGAGAGGGGGCAGAATCTCAGACACGAGGGGAACCCCACACTGAGCTCTCCATGCGGTTGGATGCCTTGAGCTCACGGTCAGGGGTTGGTGGTGGGTAGCCATAATTTAGAGTAGAAGAAAAAATATATTATTACCTTAGGAAGATCATGGTGTGGGAGAAAAAGGCAGAAAGTCGGGAGTCCAGGGAGCAAATTTAGTTCCAATTGGCCGACTAGTAAACAACCCCCCTGATAAGCTGCATCTCCCCCTCTGGGGGTCAGCTTGACAGCCACCAAATCTGAGCACATCACAAGTAGAATTTTTTTTAAGGGTGAAACATAAATGATTGGTTTAAAACTCAAACCCAAGTCTGGTTGCTCAGCTCCAAGCACCACATAGGGGAGTCCCTTAACATAAATCAGCATAAGAAGCAACCTAGCTAAGGAATGCCAGAACTCAGCCACAGGGCCTGGCAGCTTTTACCATAACAAAGACCCGCTGTAGCAGTGTCAGCCTTAAACAGCACTGAGCTGTAGCCCAGAGACTGTGGGAGACAATTTCATTCTAGCTGGCCAGAGGGATAAAAAAGAAAATCCTCTGATCTAGGAAGCATCAGCAGTCTAGATAGGACAACAAGCTTCCCTCTCAGTGATTCTACACATAGCTGGGGAGGCCCTGCCGGTCTTGGAGCCCTAGACGGGGCTGAGGGAGCCCCCCAGTGCCCCCTCCCAGCCCCTGCTGCAGTGCTACATGCAGCACAAGGCAGGTACTCCAGCACCCAAGTGACCCCTGGCCACGGGCGCGATCTTGCTTTTGAAGTAATCTCACACAGCATCTGTGGAACCCTACATCAGGGATGGGAAAGTCCATTAACGCATGCCCAGGAGAGCCAGCATAGGAAAGCTGGATTTTCCTGCCCGTGGGCTCCGATGGATGTTGCACCTGGAGCAGCCCACCTGGGCCAGATGATTGCAGTTCAGCCAATGGGATTGACCTGGGGTCCTTCACCAGCCTCCCCGGGAACCCTTGAAAAGGCAGGAACCAGAAGGGAGAGGGGTGGTCTGGTCGTCTTCCTGGGAGGAGAGAGATCCTTGCATGACCTGAGGCAGTCTCTGCCAGGCCCCATGGTCAAAGGAATCCTATGGGTGCCTTGTAAAACCTGAAGCTTCTTTTAACTCTCATTAAATTCACTTGGATCACGAGCCTGGCTTCCGCATGAAATTTTTCTCGCGGGGAGCCAAGGACTGGGGTTGGAATTTAGGCCAGAGAGAGAGACCTTACAAGTCCATGACCCCGTGACCTTGAGGAAGAGTTGGAATTCCTCTGGCCTCAAGGACAGGTGATCAAGTATCATTACCTCCTTACCCACTGCTCTACTTATTCTCACTTTATTCACTAGCCCTTCTAACTTTTCCACCGCACTCAGTTTCAACGTGCTCAGGTTGGTGTTGGGCTTTTATTTACTTGCTTTCTTCTTTATCCCTCTTTTTTCCCCTTTTCCCCTCTTTTTCCTCTTCTCTCCCACTCTCTCCTCTCATATGCCACTAAAGGCTTCCAGGTCACTTCCCTCCGCTTAGGGCAAATCAACCCAAATAGCAGGAGGCACTCCAGCCTGCCCTGTGTGGGAGTGCTGTACACCACACAAGGCACCTGGGACAAACACCTACAGTGCGCTGCACCGTTGAAGAAACCTCCGTCATGCCTCTAAGGTGATCTCGTCAACTAGGGCAATTCTGCCCAGCACCACTGGGTCCCGGCATTAAAAGGGCACACTGACCTGCCATGTTGGAGCAGTGTCTAAACCCCTCTGGCCCCTCATCCAAGCAATCAGGGATCAGCTACTACTTTATACTTTATTTCCTCCTTCTCTCTCTCCTTGCTCTTTACCATCACAGCCAACCTTAGTGAACTCAGTTGGATTTATTTCCTTCATTCTCTTTATTCTCTTTTTCTTTCTTTCCTCTTTCTGTCTTTGCTTTCTTCACCTCTCTCTTAGCTTGTACGATTCTCTCTGCTCCCTCTCATTGCTTGCACATACCACTGCTGGTTTCCAGAGCCCTACACTCTGCCTAGGGCAACCCTGTCCTCCTAGTGGGCAGCCTGACCCCTAAGACAGTACTGCACACAGGACGAGTCAGAGCTACACACAGCATAACACAGGGTCAGTTATTTCTTTAACCATTTAAAAAATACTCTCTCCTTCTCCTTCCTTTTCTCTTCTCTCTTTTTCCTTTTATTGGACTCTTCTTACAGGTTTTCTGCTTTTCTCCGCTCCATCTAGCTCTTCTCTACTTCCTACCACAGCCTCCACAGATTTGGTTCTCCTTTTTAGTTGTTTTCTTTTCTTTTTTTTTTTTTTTTACTGTTGTCACCTTTGTTTACTCTGTGCATTTTAGTTGTGTGTGGGTGAGTGGTTGTCAGTCTGGTTGGCATTATTGCCCCAGTCTGTGTCTTCCTCTTTCTCTCTTTTTCCTCTCCTTTCACTCTCTTTCCCATCACAAGACAATAGCTGTCTCCAGGCCACTCCCCTCTGCCTAGGGCAAACCTGAAGGCCCAACTGAGGGAGCTCCCACCCCCCACTTATTGGTGTGGCAAGCAGCTGGGGAATTCACGCTGGTCCTCTCCCACACACCAGGCCACAGGTTGTTCTCCCCTATAAAAAGTGGGGGCATCCCCAGCCTAAATCCTGAGGTCCTACAAGTGACTGGGGGAAACGCCTGACCACCACTTGTGAGGCTCCACGCTACTGTGGGAACATCCACCCAATCTCCAAGGCGATCTCTCTGTACATCCCCTTGTCTAGCCAGATTTGTAAAGTAGAATTTGGATCATGATAGTGGGGGGAGGAAGCATTTAGGAACTAGAGGAAACATGTTTCATTGTTGCTACCCTGCACCCTGACTGGCTTATCTCCTCCCCACATCCCTTCAGGAAGGGGGTGTCCAGTTACCTACCAATGGGCTTTGAGTCTCCACTCTGCACTCACCCTCATTTACAATGACATGATTTTTGTGTTCTTTGATGCTTGATATCTGATCCCTTCAACAGTTCATGGTCACACAGGCTGGTGTGCTTCCTCCATGTGGGCTTTGTTGCTTCTGAGCTAGATGGCCGCTTCTTTATTTTCAAGCCTGTAAGATCCCAGATGCTATAACTTTTGATAGCCAGGCACCATCAGCTTTCTTCACCACATTTGCTAGTGCACACATTTTTCTTCAACCATCATGTTGGAAAGGTGTTCATCATGGAATGCCAATTTAATATAACGTCTTCTTGCATTGAGTAAGTATTTGGCAATGTCCATCTACTGCCTTAATACTAAGTCTATAAATATATGCACGTTGATCTATTTACGAACCCTCCTGTATAAATATATTTACATATGTACATGCCAGTATGTAGACCTCTAGAAATACCCTTTGTCACCTAGTTCTTTCCTCTATTTACTTTTACTTTCCTCTTGTCCGACTATCATGCTCAGCTTTCACTTGGGTTTGAGTAATTTCTCTTGGTTACATTGCCCTTGCTGAATACCTACCAGGCTTCTCACACCCTCCTTGCGACGGATTTTGGATTACTTGTTGCTCCCCTGTCGCTGGATTGGTCAGCATCACCTCCTTACCCCCTCCTCTCTCTCTCCCATGTCCCCGGGAACCATTGGTCCTGTTGTTTTCTCCTCCAGACTATTCTTCCAGCCTATCTTATCTAGATAGATCTGTTGAGATAATAATATGCACCAAAAATCAAACCATAGCAAGATAGGCGATGGGTGAGAACACTGTGATGACAAAAAAACAACAACAGAAAACCAATGATCAATAAAAGAGTAAATTAATTAAAAGACAAAAAAAATTTTTAAGAAAGAAAAACCTGTAAATAGATCAAGGTCTGATTTTTTTTTTCTATAGGTGTGTCCTTCAGTCAGGTCTGATGGCGTATCTTGCTCTGGCCCCAGAGTCTGTCCTTTGTACTCCCTCAGGGGCTACCCGCTCTGCTCTCATGGTTGCTCTGCTGCATGCTTTTAGTGATTTGCCTCCGTGTTGGAGGGCCAGTCGGGTCAGTCCCAACACAGAGTCTCCGGTATTGTCCCCATAGTGCTCTGGGCCAGCAAGGGATGGCATGTCTCATAGTGGGATCAGCCATATGGTCCACTCTGTACATTGGCTGTTCAGAGTGCCAAAATCATCCTCCAAGCCTGGTGGACCAGTGTGTGCTCCACTCTCTTCCTCCCCCTTCATTTGCCCCTGTGTGCTCTGATCAGACATGTCCATCTCCCCTAGCTACAGGTTCAGTGCCGTCTTCTAAAGTAAATTCTTCTGGGGGGAGGGGCAGTTGTCCACGTAGCTGGTATGGAGGCTGGACCATCCACTTTTCATTTAGGATCAAAAGCATCTAGCTTTTAGCATTAGGTGCTATTGAGTCAGTTCCAACTCAAGGCAGAATGAACCACTGCGCAGTCCTACACCATCTTCAAAACTGTTGTTATACTTGAACCTAACATTTCAGCCTTTTCCAGGGACTGGCATCTCCTGATAACATATCCAAAGCATGTGAAGTCTCCCCGTGCTTGCTTCTAAGGACCTTTCAGACTGTTCTTCTGACACAAATCTGTTCATTCTTCCAGCACTCAATGGTATTTTTAATATTCTTGGCTAGTGTCATCTTGATGGGTTGAAACACTATCTCGCTCTAGTGTTGATGTACATTTTTCTGATGCCTAATTATACTGAGTATCTTTTAAGGTAATCATTTAATTTTTATGGCATTTTGAAAAGATGTCAATGAGGTCTATTTAATTTGTGTTCAGATGGAAACACATAACTCAAACTAAATATGTGACAGTAGAATAAGAATCCATTTTATCCTAAATACTTGAGATATTTATACAGCCTACTCAAGTTTTTATCAACATAGATAAGGTGGCGGTGGTGGTGGTGGTGGTGGTGGTGGTGGTGGTGGTGGTGGTGGTGGTTTTTAAGAGTTAATCTCTAAATAGGGGGCTGTAGTACTGAGCACTGAATCTCCTTTGCTTGATTAATTTTTATGTTAGGGAAGTAATACAAGGATTCCATCAAATGACCCATCAGTTTGAGGAAAAAGCATATCAGAATTGATGGTCAAAGCCTATATGGCTTTATGGTTTAGTCTCTAGGGGTATGTAATGCTCTTGTGAAAATAGTATTCCTCATGATAATAACGAGGAACTGGTGGGCCTCCAGGGCTGGGAGCTGAACTGAGGGGCAGTTCTACCCTGTCTAATAGGGTCACTATGAGTTGGCAAAGAATCGATGGCTGTCAGTTTGGTTTGTTTGACTTGCGTACTGGCATTCAGTGTGTTTATCGAAATCAATAAATTACAAGCATTTAGATGTCTATTTTTTACATACAAAATTTAAATCCCCCAAGCCTCTGAAAACTGCGAAGATTTCACAGCACTAGGTTGGTACTCTCCCATCCAAGAATCAGTGAAACTGGCAGGGTGTGAGGCATTCAGGCTCCCTCAGTTCCTCCTACTGCCTTCCCTGACCCTGGTCACTTGCTTCTATTACCTCTCTTGGACCTTACATGCATTTGAATTAGAACACCATAGAGTACAGTGCTCTACATGTGCAGCAGCTCTAACCATGTCACTCTCTGTCTCTATGAAGCCTCTTCCAACAAAATTCAAATGCGATTGTATGTGCACACATAAACACACGCATGCACCAGAGCACCCTTCTTAACAGAGAGTCAGGAGGGTCTCTTATTTGCTGTACTCACTTTGGACACAAGTCCCTTGATGATGAGTAGGAGAAAAGGAACATCAGGTAGTGGGGGAAACCCTAAGGAGGAACAGAGGAGAGCTTTAACTAAGAATAATGCTACTAGGGGAATGATGGCATGTGAGGAAAATTAGATACTTCCAGACTGTCAGATTTTTCCATACAGCAAAATTAACTTTTCTAGTTTTGTCTAAAACTGGCCCCAGGAAATTTCAAATAGCACATCTCAGATTATCTAACCTACAAAGGAGTAGCCGGCCTTCCACCCACCCCCACCCCACCCCCGCCAAAAAACCAAGCGGTACAAAGCTCCACTGGGTACACATTTCAAAATATACATTCTCCTGTTTGGGCAGGCATCTGGCAACTTGCTCTGAGCTAGTGCACCCACACTTTTTTCCCAAGGTCATTGCTGGTGACAAGACCTTGTGCTCTTCTCACAAGCCAGAATGCAAACATAAATCAAGTCAGTGTAAGACGCCATCATCACCTCACTCAAATACACCTCGTCAAGTGAACTCAAACTTCAAGAAGATGCTCATTTGTTTGGTTTTGTTGATGTGAGGGTGATAGTGCATTTGGAGTTTAGTCATTGCACTAGGTCAGACTGTTAATCAAGCTTCCTATATAGAGGTTCTGAAGATATTGTGTAAGAAGGTCTGAGTTGTCTGGCTAGACCAGAGCTTGCACACTGCTATTGACTAGAAGTTCCGACACACAGAATCCAGGACAGATAAACCCCTCAGGACCAATACTGAGAGTAGCAACACCACGAGGGAAGGTAGGGGGGAGAAGCAGAAGAAAGGGGAAACCAATCTCAATGATGGACATACAGCCCCACTCCACCACCCAAGGGAACAAACAGCAGAAGTTTGGGTGAAGGGATACAGCAGAGGCGTAAAATATAAAACTAAAAAGTATGTATAAAGTATCAGTGGTTCACGTGGGTGGGAGGAGGGGAAAAAAGGAGCTCAAGGAGAAAGAACATGTTTGGAAATGATGATAGCAATGTATGTACAAATGTGCTTCATACAAATTGGTGTATGAATTGTTACAAGAGCTGTAAGATCCCCCAATAAAATGATTTATTTAAAATAAAAAGGACTGATTAGTGGTAGACAGGGGACTGGTTTTGCCACCATGACAGTGCACCTGCTCACACAAAAAAAACAGCATGCCTCTATCGCCCGATCTGATCCCAGCACACCGAGGCAAAATACTAAGGGTGTACAACAGAACAGGAAGGGGAACAGAGCAACGAAGTCCCCAGGGAATACCAAAAATAGACTTTGGGGCCTGGGCTAGCTGACCCATCATACTCTATGAGAAAACACTCCTAAAGGCCAACAAACAGTCCTTGAACTAACTAAAAGCTTTTCTTTCTTGTGTTTTGTTTTGCTTTTTGTCATTGGCTTGTTGGTGGTGGTGTTGTTCTTTTGTTTCATTTTGTTGCTTGGGTTTGCTCTGTCTCGTTTTTGTGCATGCTATGATTTCCACAGGTCTGTCTAAATGAGATAGGCTGGATGAACAATCTGGAGGAGAAAACAATGGGACTGACAGCTGGGGGAGGGAGATGGGAAAGGGGGGTGTAGGGAAAAAGGAAGTGCTGTTAACAAACCCAGGGACAAGGGAACACCAAGTGATCCAAATAGATGGTGAGGAGGGTGTAGGAGGCTTGGTAGAGTGTAACCAAGAGTAATGTAACCTAGAGGAATTACTGAAACACAAATGAAGGCTGAACATGAGAGTGGGACAATCAGAAAGTAAAAGGAAATCAAGGAAAGAGGTAGGAAGCAAAGGGCATTTATAGAGGTCTAAATAAAGGCATGTGCATATGTAAATATATTTATGTATAACGATGGGGAAATAGATCTATATGCATATATTTATAGGTTTAGTATTAAGGTAACAGATGTACATTGGGCCTCCATTCAAGTACTCCCTCAATGCAAAAATACTTTGTTGTATTAAAGTGGCATTCCGGGATGCTCACCTCCCCAACACAATTGCTGGAGGCAAATGGGTGCATAAGCAAATGTGGTGACTGAAGTTGATGGTGGTCGGCTATCAAAAGTTATACATTCTGGGGTCTTAAAAGCTTGAAGTTAAACAAGTGGTCATGTAGCTGAGAAGCAACAAAGCCCACATGAAAGAAGCACACCAGCATGTGTGATCACGAGGTGTCGGAAGAATCAGGTATCAGACATCATCGGAACAAAAAAATCATATCTTTGTGAATACGGGGGAGTGTGGAGTGAAAACCCAAAGCTCATTTGTAGATAATTGGACATCCCCTTACAGAAGGGTAGCAGGGAGGAGAGGAGCCAGTCAGGGTGCACTGTAGCAACAATGAAACATACAACTTTCCTCTAGCTCCTAAATGCTTCTTCCCCCACAACTAAAATGATCCCCATTCTACCTTACAAATCTAGCTAGACCTGAGGATGTACACTGGTACAGATAGGAACTGGAAACACAGGGAATCCAGGGCGGATGATCCCTTCAGGACCAGTGGTGAGAGTGGCGATACGAGGAGGGTAGAGGGAGGGAGGAATGGAAAGGGGAAACCGATTACAAGGATCTACATATAACCATCTCCCTGGGGGACAGACAACAGAAAAGTGGCTGAAGGGAGATATTGTATAGTGTAAGATAAGACAAAATAATAATTTAGAAATTATTCAGGGTTCATGAGGGATGGGGAATAATTATCAGCTGATGCCAGCGGATTAAGTGGGGAGCAAATGTTTTCAGAATGATGAGGGCAATGAATGTACAAATATGATGTATGTATCAATTGTGATAAGAGTTGTATGAGGCCCCAAAAATTGACTATAAAAAAAGAGAAAAGAAATAACAGTATGAAAACATCCCCCAAAAAAGCATGCCTCTCTTGTCCCTCATATCCTAATCACCTGAACTCACTCCATGTGACTTCTTTCTGTTTCCATGAATGAAGGACAGTGGTTTGACAACACAGAAGAGGGGGGGAAAAAACAAGGGTGTCACCCAAACTGCTGAGTTTGAAAAATGTTTCCAAGAATGTAATCACAGATTAGACAAATGTGTGAAGTGTAATGGAGAGTACTATGAAGGGGATAAAAAATTTAAATGCATAGTTTTGAAAAAATTGTAGTTTTTGTCGGGTTCCCCCTAGTAGCTTCCAATTTCATAGCAACTCAAGCCATCACCATACATCAAACTGACAGAGAAGGGGTGGGTTTTGTGTGTAGGTGGTGTTGGTTATTGCACAGGGGCAAGGGACTTCTGGTGGCATAGTACCTTATGCCTTGGGTGTCAACTGTAATGTCAGCAGTGGGGAACCACCAGTCAGTCCTCAGAAGAAAAGGATGAGGCGTTCTACTCCCATAGAGTTAGCCTTTGGGAAACCCACAGAGATAGTTCTGCTCTGATCTCATAGAGTCGCTATGGCTCAGCATCGACTCCATCGAAGTGAGCTGACAAACTAAAGGCAGGAGATCTGAAAGAGGATGCGGAGACGTTGTCTCAGGTACTTTGGACATATTACTATGGTGGAACCAGTCCTGCAAGAAGGGCATCATTTTTGGCAGAGGGTTAGCAAACAAGAGGAAGACCCTTACTTAGGTGGATTGACACCGTGGCTGCGAGAATCGGCTCAAATACAGTAACAAGTGCGAGGATGGCGCAGGACTGGGCTTTGTTTCTCTCTCTAGTGCACAGGCCCCTATGAATCCGAACTGACTCCAGGGCTCTACAATATCAACTACTACAACCCTGAAGTTCAAACCTACCCAGTGGCTTCCCAAAAGGGAGGTGTGGCCATGTGCCTCTGTAAAGATGACAGCTAGGGAGCCCCTGCGGGGCAGTTCTACTCTGTGGCACAGGGGCAGCCAGGAGTCGGAATGTGCTTCACAGCAAAGGGTGTGCTTTGTCTCAGTTTGTGCCTGCTGCTGTTTATGCTATGCACTGAGTTTAACATGTGACACTCAGGAGCGAATGAATGGAAACACACCCATGATGCTTCCATGATGCCAGATGCAAGCTGACACTGTTTCTGAGTTCTGGGCATATTATTTTTTCAGAGATAATTTCCTGTAGCGGTGACACACCGAGTCCTATTTCATGTAAAAGCATCAGCAGCAGAGGAAAGCACTGCACAGAGAGAAGACTATGACACATAACAGGCTTTCCATAGAGGAACAAAAGGGTGGATGTCTTGGGCTGAACTCTTTTCTTGTATACAGACAGTAAACAAGCTGAACACATCTCACCTAAGCATAACATTACAACTACTTGAAGCCCAGCTCAGGCATCTGGACAAGAGGCAGCAAGGAAGGATGGGAGAGAGTTAATGGGCTGGGCGTCCCCAAAGGTGCAGAGTGGGAATCAAGGGAGGATCCAGGACGAGCCAAGGCTTCTGGCAGAAGTCTGAGAGGAGAGCAGCAGAAAGGAGCTGCTCTCTGGGTCCTCACAGATGTAGCCAGTGAGAGAGCAGCAGTGCTGCCCCCTGGCGGTGCGCCGAAGGCAGGGCCGCTTCCCCCAGGGCTGGAGAGCTCTGGGGAAAGACAAATCCTGTCACTTTGGATGCCAAGTAAGGGGGCACTGTGTGCCGGTGGTGTACCTATGTTGGCCAAAGCGCTGCCCACTGTGCATTTGCTTCCCACAAGCACAGTTATCCTTCCTCGTGCATCCAGGAAAGACAGTTCTAGAAAAACACAAGCAGTAAAATAAAACACTGCCAGGTCTCGAACCATCCTCACCATTGTTACTATGCCCACTGATGTAGCCACTGGTTCGAGCTGTTTTATTGCCCGTCCTCCACTTTTTGCCAAGCATCATGTCCTTCATGGACTTGATGTCCCTTCAGGGACTGGTCTCTCCTGACAGCACGTCCAAAGATATCAAATGAAGTCCAGCCATCCTTTGTCCCCATGTTCTCTTGGCAGTCCTTGTACTTTTATTGCTCAGTGTCTGGTTATTTGGGACCAGGCCTTATTGCTGCCCCTTCCTCACCTTGGCCCCCAATCCCGACCCCAAGCCCTGCACATCCACTGTGTGAAACCTCCTGTTCCTGTAACCATCCCTGTGCTTTTGTGTGGGGGGTCTAGCTGGGTTCCCCTGGCAATTCGCCAGCTGCCCCTGGGAAAGTTCATGGAGTCGGCTAATTAGTAGAAAAGCCAAACGTCCAGCTGAGATTGGTTTACTCCCTAGCACCCTTGGGCAGGAGCACAGCCCCACTCCCGGTCCCAGGTAGCCAACGACCACACCTAGGTTCTCCGGACATGGCAGCTGTAACATGTGGCCTGGGCTTCCCCTTCATTTCCTGCTCCTTTCTGGCTTGCTGTCTGACTTTTCTTTGCGGAATTAAAGCTGCAAATTGACAGGATCCCATAAACACTCTAAAGCCACAAAAAAACACCAAATGCCCACCCAAACATGTGAAACTTCCAAAAATCATCCTTAGAAGATTCCCAAACCCTAAACATTCCTAAACCCCATATATGCCCTGAAAACACCATGAAAGCCCTAAGAAAACCTAAAATGCTGGGGGAAAAAAACACATATAATATGAAAAATGCCCTAAAATCCCTAAGGAACTCTGTAACATCACTAAAAACACCATATTGTGCTGAAAAATACCTATACACTCTAAAAAACCACCCCTAAATCCCTTAAACACTCCCTAAAATCTTATAAAACACCCTAAAAACCCCAAACCACCCGAATGCCCCAAACACACCTTGAACGTCCACAAACAACCTAAAAGCCCTAAAAAATCACATGCCACCAAAAAGCCCTAAATGACCGCAAAATTCCAACTCATAGCCACCCTATAGAGGGCTTCTGGAGCTGTCAGTCTTTTATGGGAACAGCTTTATCGTTCTCCCAAGGAGAAGTTGGTAGGTTTGAAACCCTGACCTCATATTTAGCAGTCTAATAATTGCTGGACAGTGCCACCAAGGCTCTACTGGTGTAGTGGGTTACACATTGGGCTGCTAACCTCAAGGGAAACGGTTCAAAACCACCACCCACTCCTTGGGAGAAAGAAGAAGCTTTCTTTCTATTCCCCTAGATTTCTCATTGAAGGTGTAAAGTAACCTGTTAAATGCTCGCAGTGGCAGCAGCAATGTCTCATAACCATGGGGAAATGTGGTTCAGAAACTTCAGAAGCAAGCATCCACCAGTAGGTGACTGACCAGCAGTATTGACTTGGGCAAAGAGAAGGTGACATGGAAGGGTAAGGAGAAGAATGCGTGCAGAGGGCAGGTTGGCAGCTGAGCCTAAGTCCAGTAGAAACAACAGCAGAATGGCCTGTTCCTGGAAGGGCCACAGGAGATGGTGCGACTTCATGTAGCCCCCACTTACATGTGTAACAGCAGCAATTGCCTGAACACGTGGTCTCCCCAGGGAGGAGCCTTTGTGTGGTGTTAAGATGCTGTTACTGTCTGTTGTACTGTGGTGGCCTGCATTTGGCTGTAATGGTGGAAATTTTGCAGCCAGTAGTTCAAATGCCTGCTGGGTCACTCACTGCAGGTAGACTTCAGCAGTTTCCAGACAGAGACGAGGGAGGAGGACCTGGTCTTCCACTTCTGAAAGAACTGGCCAGTGTGAACCTTGTGAATGGCAGAACACTATACCTGAACATGAGTACCGCAGGCTATAAGGCATGATGGTTTGACACAGTGGCTGCAGCAATGTGCTCAAACATAGGATAGTGCTGGCCTGGAAAATAGTTCATCGTCCATTAAAAAAAATCATTATATAGGGGCTCATACAACTTTTGTTGTTGTTTTTCCCTAAGGGAGAGCAGTGTATTGGTACACTGAGAGGTATATAGATCAATGGATACGAACAGAAAAGCTACACATATATTCACCAGTCAACAGGAAACTAGCCTTCGAAAAAGGACACAGAAATATCCAAAGGGACAAATTCTGCTTGCTCAACAAATGGTGTTGGACAAACTGAGATACCGTATGTAGGAAAATGAAGCAAGCCCCAAACCTTCCCCCATGCACAGAAATTAACTGAAGAGGGGTTAAAACCTGAAAGTAAACCTCCGGGCTATCATAATCATTTTTTCGATGACCTCATCGGTCAGAAATCATTGTAGGAACGCCAAAGCGTTCTTGTGTTCAACGTCTACATACATAGCAGGTGCTCCAGTAAAGGGGAATCTTGGTGGAGCTGGCTCATCCATTCCTGAAGAGAGTAGAGCACCACGTTGGCCCATCACAGAGCTCAGGTGTAGAATCTTCCTCACTGTCATCCTTTAACTCAGCAGTGTCAGTGTTGGATTATGAATTTCCCAAAGAACCAGTATCGCTCAATTCTGTGCACAATGCTGACTCACTCTCGCTGTTATTTCACTGGTCTAAAAACCCATTTAGGTTAAAATGACACTTTTTTGATGCCATGACCTAAAATTTTTAGTGAGAAAATGTTCCCAATGACATTACATGGGTCTTCGTCTAATCCTGATGCCATGTTCTTTTTCACAGAGACCAGCTTCTTGTATAAATTGCTCAGCATACAGATGGAATAAGAACAGTGAAAGGATACAACCCTGATGCACACCTTTTCTGATTTTAAACCATGCAGTATCACCTTGTCCTGTTCACAGTCTCACCTGGTTCTATCTCTTGGCCTTTGCATATGAGTACAATGAAGTGTTGTGCAATGCCCATTCTTTTCCATGGTATCCCCAAGATTCACCTCCTTCCACTCGTGGTTTCCAGAACGTGGGGTTGGGACAAAGCCTGGATAGTCTCATGGCAAGACCAGATCAGGAATGGAGCTGAGCCGGGAGCAGCTTTATTTGCTTGCTCCAGGGAAAGTCTGCCAATGTGACTAAGCCTCAGGGGCTTTCTACAAATGATAAAGGTGAATCCCTCTCTCGTTACCCACTGATCATCTCTGAGCCTCTTGCTCTCATATCCCTTGCACAGACCTCTACCATTAGATGGACAATTCGGTAACGTTTGAACACTTTTCTGATGCTGAGCCTGGGGAGCAACTAACAGCTGAGTAAATATTGATTGAAAGATGGTGAGTGGAAGAAAATAGCTTTGCCAGGTCCAGGTTGTGATGGAGATGAGAGTGTTACCAAATCCTGCTGTCCCCATGGTGGGTTTGCTGTATTGTGCCCAGTCCTGAAAGTCTGAGCCAGGGGTTTTAACGTGGCCCCTTTCAAAACATATAGGTGGAATTCTTGGACCATGAGCTGTCCATAAAGCTTTACCAAGGAGATGTCCGCCCTGGAGCGAAACAACCCAAGAACCTAGATCTTCGTGAAGGTGTTGGTTGGTAAGGGATGCAGCGGAAATCATAAACTTGACTGAAAGCAAAAGAAACTTTGCCTTCATGTGCCTGCAGCTGGACGAAGTGGTGCAGGAGCACACCCTCCTTTGTGATTCTTCTTGTTCTTTTTATGAGCTGCTCCCTGGCCTGTGTAGTCCCGTAAATCTGGAAACTCTTTGCTGGTGGGGGCAATTGTTATATCCTCCCCCCAGATCCAGATGTCTTGTCCATGGTCAGTGTGCAATCCTTGTTTGCCAGAGGAGTGGGGCATCTAAAGGCAGGCAGGGGTCACATACTTTTTTTCTACACTTTCTAGAAAGACCAGAGCTAAACATCTTGCAGCCCTTTTCATGTCCTCATTCTTTTCTGTATTTATTTTCCATGAAAGAGGAGAAGAAACGCGACAGCATCTACTGACAGCAAGTCAAATGCCATCGTGTGTGTTCAGAGGGCAGGCTGGTTCTCATTTGCCTAACTCATCAGTCCCATCGTGCCATGTCCATGTTAGATTGTTTAGGGAAACAGATGACATATGTTATGATGCTAAATAAGCTGAAACAGTGCCAGGATGGAGGCAGAAGGGTTTTATTTGTTTGTTTTTAAATGAAGCATGGCTTTCTAGTGACTTATTGTGGTGGGGAAGGGGGGCACCGAGAGCAACAAGACATGGCTGTGACAGTGGTCTGGGAATTGAGACAAATCATTGCTTCTGCAGCAGAGATGAGCTGCCTCTGACCTGTCAGTTACTTGAAGGGAGACTCTGCATTTGGTCAGACAAGTCTCAGTTGGAGATGGTACCAGCTTTCCTCCTGAGCCTCTGTGGTTCCCTTTGAACTACACAGGCCCGAATCGCTTTTAGCTGAGCAACAGCAAATGGCAACACAGACTTGCCATATTGCTCTTTTGCGTACACTCTTTAAAAATCATACTAAATATACATGCATCAAAACATTCGTCACTTCCACGCTCTACAAGATTATAATTAAGTGGCATTCTGCATGTTGTTCATATATCATCCTTACCCATTCCAAAATTATGTCATCACCCTTATGGAAGCTCAGTATCGTCTCAGGGATGGCACTTCCCCTCCAGGCCCTACTGGGTTAGGCTGGGTTGACTAGAGAAATAAATCCAAGGACACTCATATAGGTATAAGAAAGACTCCACCTCACTTATTTGTCCAATTGACATGGCATTATGTAACAACCATACTTACCTTCCTACCTATCCCTGGAAACAATTGGGAGATGTTTGTCTCTATTCATTTTCCTAGCCTAGATATTTTTTGTAAGTGGAATTAAGCAAAATGTGTCCTTTTTGAAGCTGATTTATTTCACTCAGCATAATGCTTATGAGGTTCATTCCTCTTGTAGCCTGTGTCAAGAGTTCATTTCTCTTTATGGCTGAGTAGTAGTCCATTGTATATACCGTAGGCAACATGTTTGACTTATCCATTCACCTATTGATGGGTATTTAGACCGTTGACACGTTTGCGAGATTGGGAATAATGTTGCAAGGGCCATCTGTGTATTTGTATCTATTTATGCGCTTGCTTTTAATTGCTTATATCCTTCATTTCCTTTTCTTTCCTTGTTAGACTCAGTATGATCCCCTTCTGCCCATCCTCTAGCCTCACAACCTCTGTGTCTGATGTGCCAGGATCTCACCAGAAGCCTTAACACCAAGATTCTGAGCCCTGACTGACCATTCTGACCATCCAGGGAATTGAATATTCCGGAGCACACAGAAGATGAAGTTATCAAAACTCCTTAGGCATAACCGAACAACTGGAGGGAGTGCTTTATTGGGCTGGGGGGCTGGGGATTATAGTTGTGAAGGACACCAAGAACAATTGTCATTACCTAGACTGTAAAGACTATGTTCGACATCCATGCTGGTGAGTAGCAGCTGGATTTCAGAAGCTCACAAGTGGCCATCTAGGTGGCAAGTATTGTCACCCTCACTCTGGAGGAAAGAGTGGTGAGTGGACCACATGAACATTAGACTTCATGACTCTGAGCACAGAATAACTAGATGATCTCCAACTATCAATTCCAACTTCTTTGAAAGGGATCACATCCAAAGGTCCTAGATAGTGAAGCAAAATTCACAGTCATAAAAGAGACCAGGCTTATTGGCTGGATAGGGACTAACAGAACCTCTGAAACGATGGTCCTTATTCACTAAGTTTGAAAATGAACTCCTACCTGTGGTTCAATATTCAGCCAAATAATAGATTGGTCTATAATGGGAGCAATTACACAAGTGAGGCACACAAACCTGAAAACAGCAAACCATTTGATCTCAAAAGGGCAGTATTAATCCAAGGCCCAAGTTCAGAAGGGTAGGAAGAGAGGAGGAAGGGAAACAGAAGACATAAGTAGGGAGTGGAACAAGTCATATTATATTGTGGAGATTGCAATAAGTGGCATAAAACACAATGGGTATGAATTGTTGAATAAAAAACTGATGATCTTGGTAAACCTTCACCTAATTCACAATAAAAACTTATGAGAGAGAAAAAAATCCAAGCACCTAGGCTGCATTGCAGGCCAATAAAATCGGACTCAGTGGAGATGGGACAAAGATGTCTTTTGGACAGCTCTCTGGCGATCCCAATGAGCACACAGGCTGATACCCACCATCTGGAAACTATGGGGTAGCTGCTTCTCCGGTAATGCCTCGGGGGAGCGCTTGGGTCCCTCAAAGAATGCGGGATGATGAAGGGGCAAAGGTCATCAAACCTCACCCACAGCTTTACACTGGGGGGCTGCTCTCTGAGGAATGTGGGAAGGGTCCACTTGCATGCTGTCTCTGTGCAGCAGATCCAACAGACTCAACACCTTTCCAAAGCTGGCAAGAAAGTCCAAGAGACTAGATGTGGGCACCACGCTGTGAGTTTCCCAGAAGGCACGAGACAGATCGAGAGCAGTCACAGGAACACAGACTCCTCCGGAAATGCCGCCATGCGCAGAACATGCATCTTTAATTTCATTTCACACTGACTCAAGCATTCAGTCCTTTTTACGAAAACCCAGCTTCTCATTACAGTAACCGGTTTAAAATGACAATCTTCTGTTGAGCAAGTCTAAGAAATGACCTTCCTTTATTTTACATGGTATAAAAATTCAGTTTCCTAGGCCGACGGGCTCTAGGGACAGGTGTTTTTATGTACTAGACATGGCTTTCAAAGTTCTTCAATTGCCTAAATTAATAACGACTTTTTTCCTTTGGCTTTTCTAAGGGACACATTAATTTCAATCTTTTTCTAAGGAAGTGAATCTCTAGCTATCTCATTTGGATAACTTTCTGCCTTCAGAGTAGAATTTGAAATAATCTGCAAGGTTACCCCTTCCCCACCCTGCCCCAGCAGCCCAGCCTCTTTCTTCCTTCCAGCCTCCAGCCAACGGGGTTTGGTTGGGAAAGGAGATGCAGAAGGGAGTCTCTGGATTTTTCTATCAAAAGGTTGGCCACAACCCCCAGTAGACCAAATGTAATTCATTATGGCGGGTTTTGGTTTTTACTACATTAAGAGTTATCCTTAGGGAAATTACAAACAAACAGAAATAGGAAGACTTTATATTTTATTAACGGATGTACTGCTCAGTCTCATTATATTTTAAAAGACACAGTATAAAAAAAAAAATCTGGCTCCATTTAAAATGTCCTGACTAGCAGAACTTAAAATACACAAATCTTAACATGAAAGTCTAGATGAATAAATAAAATAAACAACGAAACAGCTTTCTCAGGAAAAGCCATAATAAAGAGCTCGACTATTTTTTGAGCTGTTTAAGATGCTCGTGTTAAAGGGAAAAGAGTATCATTGTTGACTTTGAAATGTAGAACCATTTGCTTAATTCAGTGATGCTAAAATGGGCAGTTTGGCTGAAGAAAGAAATTGGCTTGTAGCATTTGATGAGCAATTTCTTCTTTTGAATATAGAAATGACCAGGGATGCGGACACGCTTTTTATTCTTTTGAGGACCCTCTAACCAAGAAATCTTTTAAATGATCATTACACAGTGAATGCCTGGAGGCTCTGGAAACTATTTATTTTGACATTATTATAAGCTCAAAATGATTCACCAATGCAAAAGAAGAAGAGAAAAAGCAATTAAATACTAAGCTGTAAACACTGGAAGCTTTTCTGTGCTGAAAATAATTGGACAGAGTTTTTTCTTTTTTTAAGTAATAGTGTCCAAAGAGATTCAATGATCTTATTGCTTATGGATTTGGAGCTTAACTATATTCCTTATTTTAAATTTGATATTAGAATAGCAAGATTATAGACCTTGATACAGTGTGACTTGGAGAAGTATCGTTTCATTAAATTATCAAGTTAAGGCTCAAGGAGCCTGGTGGAATGTGTGTGACCATGAGGCCAGCCAGTTGGAATCCGCTATGGCTCACAGAGAAAGATGCGGTTCTCAGCTCCTGTAAAGATTTAGAACTTCGGGAACCCACAGGCATAGTTCTACGTTGTCCTTTCAGGGGTCCTCAAACTTTTTAAACAGGAGGCCAGTTCATTGTCCCTCAAACCCGCTGGAGGGCCGGACTATAGTTTAAAAATAAAACTATGCACAAATGCCTATGCGCACTGCACATACCTAATTTGAAGTAAAAAAAAAAAAGGGGGCAAAAACACCCGGCATGCTGAATAAATGTCCTCTGAGGGCCATGTGGTCCGCAGGCCATAGTTTGAGGACCCCCTAGATTGATATAAGTCAGAATCGACTTGATAGTGTTAGGTTTCTGGGGTGGTTGACCTCAGTTCTTGCTTAGCAACGCTGAAAGAATTCATATGGCAGAAGCACTTTTGTAAATCCAAGTGAATGTTATGAAAGAAAGTTTCAGGTATCGCAGTCCCCAAAAGTCCCCACTATCTCCGGAAAGCACGCCGGGCTGCATGGCAGGGGTGGGGAAAGTTTGCAGCTGAATATGGCGGTTTCATGGGAGGAATACCTGAGCAGGAGTGCAGAACCAGCTGAGGAGCCACGGCAGGAACCCCCAAGGGCCTCACCCTCCACTTGCAGAGCACGTGAACAAGGGAGGGCGACAAGGAGCCCAGGCCTACTTCTATCACCTCCCAACACCACTGGAGGGCATTGGTCGATCGTACTGGTTGATTTTGGTGCACTTTTGTGAAGTCCTATTCTGTATGACCAGGTGGACCTTCCACCTGGGTCTACATGACTTGGGTCAGAGCATGCTCAGTTCTGAATTTTGCCATAGGTATCTAATGAGTGTGCCTGATTTATTTCCAACCCCTTTGTTGTGGCCCGGACAGCTCATTTTCGTTTAGTGCTGGCATTTGGGAAGACAAGCCCTAATCTAGCAACCTGTCAATAGCAGTAAGTGAATGGAATTAAAACTCAACTCATAGCCATAAATTCAATTCGGACTCATAGCGACCCGAGAGGACAGGGCAGAATTGCCCCCTGAGGATTTCTGGGGCTGGAATTCTTTACAGGAATAGAAGCCTCTTTTTTCTCCCTCCCAGTGGCTCCAAAGGACTGACCTTGCAAGGAGATGTCCAGCGGGTGCCTGTAGGCTCCTTCATTGAAAATCTCTGCTAGTTTATGAAGCGGGAGGGAAATTTTGAGGAGGCCGTCTGCGGCAGAGTTAACTCCCCATTAAAGCCAATGAGCTTTTCCACATCTCTCAAAAAACAAACAAAAAAACCTAAAGTGACTACTTCAGATTAATATGCTGTAGGTAGAACCACCTCCCACTCAGCAAACCAAACCAATCAACCAACCAACCAAACAAACAAAAACACCCCAAATCCTGTTGCCTTCAAGTCAGTTCTGACTCATGCTCACCCCTTGTGGTACAGAGTACAATTGTTGCATGAGGTTGTCTAGGCTGTACCCTTTATGAAAGCAGATGACCCCTTCCTTTTGTGGTACAGCTAGGTGGGTTTGAACTGATAACCTTTATATAAGCAGCCCTATCCAGCGATCTATGTCAACTAAAGTGTCAAAGCATGTAAAGACTGATCCACAACCCCCACTTCTCTCTTCCTCTTCTGTGATGACCTGGAATCCACCTTTTGATCTGGTGGCACCATATTTGTGAAGCAGCCCGAATCACTGACGGACGGTGTGCAGGACAAACACCCTGTAGAATTGCCCTTCCAGCGTCAGAATTTGCATGAACAAGAAATAAACTTCTAGATTTTAAGCCACTGAGGTTTCAGGGGTAGCTTCTTTCTGCAGAACAGACTAGGCTATCCTGCCTGATCATCTCTTCACAGGGTTTTTGTGGAGAGCTACCGGAGCAGCTCGATCCAGGGGAGCTGCCAAAGCAGATACCTACACTTTATCTGGGATTGTAGGTTGTAGTACCAAAGTTTTTATTTGCCCGGGAGGCACTGAGTAAATTTTTTTTCTTCTGAAAACAGGACAATATGTAAGTAAGTTTGGAGACATATGTAGCTGGAGCTGAAAGTCCTCTTACCTTGCAGTTTTCTTTGGTAGAGATAGACTTGTTCTTAATGAAACCCATGACAGTCAGTGTCACAAATGACTTCTGAGGAGAGGCCAAACAGCTAAGTCAAGGCCAGCCTACCGTTCTCTTAAATGCTGTCTCATGCTCTCATCTGCTCTGACGTGTTTGCTCAGGGGCATGTGGCAGCCACTGGGCGGGCCTTACCATTGGCACTGAAAATCATTGTAGGGGATATTAGAGGATTTACATCAAGAAGACCTGACTTCCTGGCCATTGCTCGGGGGCCACAGTTCCCAAGACAATCAGTGTCAAGGGCAAAACAAAATAAAACATGACGAGGCCTCTGGGGCTGGGTTGAGCTGGATATGTAACCAAAGCCCCCTTCTACCAGGATCTTCCCAAGAGGAGATTGCTCTTTTCCATAGCTAAACAATTTTGTTTAACACACGTTCTGCTGGGGAACCTTCTGGGAAGCAGAAGAAAATAAATCTGCCTTCCTTTGAATTAAGCTGGGTTGGGTCCAAGCCCTGTGTAGTGTGTATTCTTATCATAACATCTAAAGGAGTCTCATTTCACCATTCTTAGCTATTAAAAAAAAAGTTCCAGGCACAATAATTCAATTTAAAATTACACACCAGGAGTAGTTCATATTTAATACACTTTATACAGGTATTACAGGTACAAGGGACGTACTTGTTAACTGCCAGGTTGCTGGCTTGAACCAACCAGCTACTCCACAGGAGGTACTGTGTTTCTGTGAAGATTTTCAGCTTGGAAGCCCACTGGGAGAGCTCTCCTCTGGCTTGAGTCTGAAGGTGCTTGACAGCAGTAGCCTTTTGTTTTTATAGAGGTATAAAGCTTTCTTTCTTTCTTTTTTTTTCTCGGTATAAAGCTTTTTAGAACAACAAAAACAATTCCTTTTGGAAGTAAGCCAGAGATAAAACCACAAGTTACATGCTTTACTTTTTTTCTGTCCTGCTGCTGGCAGCCACCCTTTCATCGATTGTGCACACCAGCATGGTGGTGAAGTGGTGAACTCTGCGCTCTCACTCCCCTGGCTACACACTCGGTCTCCTCACTCATCGTGTGGCTTCACCCAACGCACGGAGCCTCCTGCAGGCTCCTCACCCTGTGTGTGTAAAAGTGCGAAGGAGACAGACTTCCTCAGAGCTGTGCTTTAGAGAGAATCCTCCTCACATACTCAGCACCGCCTTGAATAGGGCAGCACTGCATACATGACATCTACTTGATGATTGTTGATGGTGTGGTGGTGTGTTTGTACGGATAAAAAAAGAGCCCTGAATGGTTATGTAACAAGTAAGGGAATAAATAGATCTTCCTTCATCCACCTTCATCTTTCATTGTTCTATCACTCCCTGATTGCAATATTAGAGGCTAAAATGGGCAGAATTCCCACCTCTGAACAAAGTTTGTGCACATGGGTGTGCATGCTTGTGTGTCCATGTGAGTGTGCCTGTACAATGTGTGTGCACGTGTGTGTGCACATGTGCACTGGAGCCTGGCAGCAGCAGGGGAGGCGCCTGTCTCTGTTCAGCAGTATCTGACGGCTGCTGCAGGTGTAATGAGAAGTGATTGGTGATCTGTTCAGGGAGCTCCTGGGGTGGACTCAGGGAAGGAGCAGCAAAGAAGACATACTCATCTCCCCCATATGTAGATGAGGTGATGGAGGTGGGCGGTAGAGGAGCAGCTCCTTAGTAATGAGATCACAGGGGAAAGGCCTTGGATGAGGTGCCAGACATCCCTGCTTTCCCAGAGAGGGTGGGGACTGGGAACGAGGCTGCATCCTGCCTAATCAGTTACAGTTGCTCTGTCGCTCTGGGGAGGGAGGCAGATGAGGCAGGGAGCTTCCGGAATCTCTCATCTCCAGTCCTTCTAGGTGGATGTGGAAGCGTGTGAGGACGGCCACACTGGAGGGTCAGGGTTGATCGCCTTGCAGTGTGGAGCCCGGCCTGGACCTGCGTTGTGCAGGGTGACCAAGGAGCTCTGAGGGCAGGGTTCTGGGTGGGGGCTTTGTCTACTAAGACCCACAGCCGCGCCCTGTGTCGCAATGTTGGCATGCAATGTGCAAAGACTTGAGACAATGTGAAATGGACCATCCACTTCACTTGGAAAGACAGGAGGGCTGAAAATCAGATTGGGAGATCTGATCTCGTTTGCTGCACAGTTGTGAGAGGAGATATTCCTGGCTTCTCTCATGTTGGGAACCGGGCATAATCAGCCTGACAAAACCAAGGCCATATTGCCTGCCCAGCAGGGCTAAAGCCACGTCACCTCAACCTTATCTTACCCTGACACACACCAGATGGCCCACCCTTGTCTGCTCCAGCACCGGACATTCCAACTGCAGACTTGCGGCCGCCTGCCCTGTGTGCTCTACACCCCTGCCCTTCCTTTTTTTTATCTCCCCTTTGAACTCCCTTGTTTGCCTCACCCTTTATAGAGAGGCTTGTGTAGCAATAAACTCAGACCTTGACAAGAATCTGCTTGGTCTCGCTCCTCTCTCTCGCCCGTTTCTCTTTCAGGCTGGGTCCTCCTTGGAACCCCTCGAATAACTGAGTCCCGCGGGTTGGGGCACTCTCACACATGAAACTATATTCCTCCTCAGGCATCAAGGAGGTGATACGAATGCTTTGATAGCCTAGTATCTGTCAGCTGGGAGGCACAACATAGTGAGAGCCCTTATTAATCACTTGGAGATTAGCTGAGGGGTGGGAGAAGCCAGGCATGAGGCTTTCCAGGGCTGCTCAGCCTGCACAGGAGTCCTTTCCTGGGTTGGACAGAGGTGCTGCCATCTGAAAGCTCAGATAGAGCAGTTGGAAAATTAACTGACCTGGTACAAGATCTATTTACATATATCAAAAGATCCTGGGTAATAACATCTCATGTTTGTGCAGCATGCCACATTTGTCAAAGGGCTTTCTCATTTACTGTCTTACTTGGTCCTCAAACTAAGAGGCCTTTGGGCAGCTATTGCTGTTTAATTTTGGGCGTGGTAACAGCTTTGGGTATAGTACTGGGCTTGGAATCAGGCTGTGCAACCCACAGCAGGTCACTTAGCTGCTCTGGATTGGCTTTCTTCCTCTACGAAGGTCAGCGCTTGGACTAGACCATTTTCCCAGTGGCAGCTCTGCTGACATTTTGGCCAACATCGTTCTTGTGGGGCTGTGTTGTTCCCTGCACCAGGATGCTAAGCGAGCATCCCTGGTCTCAGCCCACTAGATGGCAGTGGGACTCCCTTCTTCAGAATGTCTCCAGGCATGGCCAAATGTCCCCAGCAGAGCATGCTGCTGGGCTGGCGCACGGCAGGATGATGCACTCAATGAGTTGGATTTTAAGTTTTCAGGTACTTTACATGTCTGCACAGGGAGACTACATCAACAATTACCCAGCAGTCAATGGATCATCACTGACCCTCTCTATAATTCCAACTGAGATCATGAAGCACCGACTGAGTTTCTGAGCTTAGCACCCTGCATGGCACAAGTTGTTTAGCACTCAGCTACAAACTAAAAGGTTGGCGGTTCCAACCTATCCAGAGGCCTCTTAAACAAAATCCTGGTGGTCTGCTTCAGAAGAGTTGGAGCCATGAGCACCCCATGGAGTGAAGAGATATAAACATGAATGTGGATGGGACTCTAGGTATAGCTACAACCGGGAACCATGGAATCAACTACATCATGGAATCAACTTCAACTCCTGGCCTCCTTGTGTGTCCAAGAAGAACTGTGCTCCCCAGGGTCTGGAAAGGCTGCTTGGTCTGAAGTAGATTTGCAGGCCCTTCTTTCTAGGTGCCGCTGGGTGGCCTCAACCTTCCAAGCATGCTATTAAAAGCCAATCCGTCACCTGTGTGCATCACTGAAGACACACAGACACAGGGAGCAATGCCCTGGCTGGGGCACTGGAACAGCGCTGGCATGCAGTGAGTGCTGCCCAGTTAGCGAACAGGTCTTCCCTTGGTACTTTCTCAGGTCTGTGTGAAGCTTTCTAAGCATCCAGAGTTCTCGGCCTGATTCTGCTGCCAACTTGCAGTGTGGCTTCGAGCTAGTCTCTTGCCCTCTCTGGGCTTGATAACAAAAGCAGGGCAGGCCAGCCACAAATATCGTGTGGCTAGCAGGGGAAAGCAGTTGAGGACACAATTGCAGATGGAGTTCATCCTTTGGACTCATCGCCCCTCCTCCCTAACACCCCCCCCCCCCACTCCACACACACACCTTTTCAACTGCACCAGATGGGTTTTAACTTTCCGGCACCAGAAAAGCAGACCTTGAGTTTTTTCCTTTATGGAATGTAGGCCATCCCTGCTTATGTGTCACATTCAGTCCTCGTTCTTCTCCCTACTCTTGTCCCTCCTCCAGTCATCAACAAGTGACTGCAGGGCGGTTTCCCAGCAGGGCTGTGCTCAAAGATTCATAATGCTGGGTTTTCCTTTAGTTCTCCACAGTCTTGGGCTTGGAACAATCCAGGCATTACCTTATCAAATGCTCATTTTAGGGGGGAAGACGGGGGCACTGGAAACACCACATGGGGCTCAATCCTTTTCTGCACGTGTCTGAGGGGTTTCCAGGAGTTCGAATTTCAACTTAAGTGATTTATTTTTTGTTGTTTAATCGCGTGCCTGTCATCTGCTGGACATTTCTTCTACAGTGTTTTGTTGTTGTTAACCCCATTTCTAAGATCAGAGATAGAAGGGTCAGGCACAATAGGCAGTTAAATTGACTCAATCTGGGGTGTGAACCTGCTTCTGTCTGGTTCCTCATAGCCCTCAGTCATTTTAATGCAGGTGTTGTGAAGGGTGTGGGTTCAGCAGCCACACACTGCCTCATCTCGCCTCCTCGTTGATAGGCTGTGTACCCTTATGTGAGTTGTTTAATCTCCTACCAAGCTTGTGAGAGCACTACTTTTATTAGCTTCATTTTACCGAGACTGTGAGAGGTCAGGGGAGCGAAGGCTTACATATTGCCAGGCATATAATATGCTAATGATAGTCAAGATATATAACTAAGCATTTCTCTGTTCTTGGTTCTGTCAGTACCTGGTGTGGCCACAAAGGAGAAACCTGGTTTCCTGCTATTTTGAGCATCTAGTGTGAATGGCAGGAGATAAGTCACAAGCTAATGAACCCTTGTGGTGTAGTGCTTAAGCACCCTGGGCCCGGCTATCAAAAGATATAGTGTCCAGGGTCTTAAAGACTGGAAGATAAACAAGGGGCCATCTAGCTAAGAAACAACAAAGCCCACATGGAAGAAGCCACCAGCCTATCTCGACATGATCGCTGAAGACAAAGCGGGTGCATAAGCAAATGCGGGCATGTTTTCCTGATGTGCACTCACCCTTTACATAAAACTCTCTCTTATACATACGCGTTTCTGTGGATTTGTTTCGCTAAGGCACCCAGACTAACATAAGCAGCATGGAACGCATTTAAGAAGCCTAGACAAGGGCAGGGCAGGATATTTGGAGGGACTGGATCCAGAATTAGAGAGGAAGGGGTCCTGGAGGTGAAACGGGCTGCTAGCTCCCTGTCCCAAGGGGGACAATGAGACTGCTGGCTCCCATGAAGATTTACAGTCTTGAAAACTCCATATAGGGTCACTGTGGTTGGAATCCACTGGACGGCAGTGGCCTTTTGGGATTGAAGGTGGAAGCCACCAAAGAGCCTGCGGGGAGTGTGTGAACTTCTGGAATACAGCGAACAACCTCTGCACATCTGCTTTTCGTGCTGCCCAAGTCATGCATTGACATTTGTCCAAAAGTGAACCATCACAGCTGCTCTCTCAGGAAGCTGGGGGCTGAGCCCGCTGGTTCCACTCTGTCAGCATTTCTGGTCCGGGTACCTGCCCTCTGCCCCGGCACAGGCAATGGGCTTTTGGAAGCAGTGCTCCCTGGGTAGTGGGTGTGATTTGGCTCCTCTGGCCTAACATGATGAATGCTGAGAGGGGGTGGATACTAGGGGGTAAAGCTCCCTGACCTTTCCCTAGCCCAGGGGAAAACTTACTATTTAAAGTAAGTTTTAGACAGAATCTTTAGAAAGATAAATTGTTTACTTAATGTACACAATTACTCCCCAACACATCTGTTTTGTGTCTGCTCAACTCAACCTCATAGGCTATGGATGACCTTGAGCAAGTTTTTAAAGTCACAATGGGTTTCTACCAGGATTGAGAGTTCAGCTCTCTCAACTCTCCAACTGGTTATTAGCACCATAGTCTCATTTCTATTTATGGATTTACTTTGTTTGAGGGAAAAAAGACTCCCAATTCAACTTTATTTTATTAGGAACTCCTTTGCTATGTTTTACACAAGAAAAAGACACAAACCGCTGTTCTGGATGAAGGAGAGCATCCGCATGAGGCCACAATGGTGTCGGAAGGACCCACAGCCACAGTTACTTAAATAAAATGACACTCATTCTGTCCTGCTGACTCTGACTCATAGTGACTCTGTGTAGGGATCCTGAAGTTGCTACCTTTACAGGAAGCAATAACCTCATCTTTCTCCTGTGGAATGACTAGTGGCTTCGAACCAGCGATCTTGCTGTTAATAGTCCAACACTATCCAGCATCACCACCTGAGCTCCTGAAAGCTTAAATGAGACATGGAAAACAAACACCTTTGTCACAAAACTGTCCCTGAAGACGGATCAATTCATGGAGTTGCGGGAGGGCCTGTGAGAGCATGAGCGGGACCTTCATTGGGATGTGCACACGACCGTATATCGCTGAGTCTGGCCCGGGGAGTGGACGCAAGCTTTCCACTGCCGGTCAGCAGTAGGAAAGAACTCAATGGTGGCTGAATGTGTGGCCCCTCAAAATGGATTTAGGGTCTCCACATAGACTCTCACTGTGAGCCACAGCCTATTGCTCAAAATTTAAGCTTAAATATGACTTAAATGCCTAACATTCTGTTTCCTTAAACTAGAGTACTGCCAGGATCAACTAGAGGCCTGGATGACCTATCAGGTCTGAACAACGATCTCAAATCACTTCACATGATCCATTCCACCAGTCATGTCACCAGTCACACCTCCTCACTTACCCATTCCAGAGACTGTGCCTGTATAACCTATCGACTAACACATTCCCACATGTTGTGATTATGAAACCAACCATCATGCTGGAATAAGGACCAATCACGATGTAAGGGGCAGGGTCAATGGGAAAGCAAGATAGGGGCTGAGGGGAGCCAAGAGGGTCCCGTCACTCAATCCCTAAACCTGATCTAATGTCACTAGACTGGGGTCTTCCTCACATCTCAAGGGCACCCGATTCATGATTGAAGTGAATTGTGCTTATTCAATCTTTGTTCTGCTTACCGTCCTGCTATGCTGCCTCCTCTTCTTGCTTTATGTGTGTGGCTCCCTCTGTTGTGGTGACAAATGGCTTGAGAGGGATTTGACATAGGGAGAAAGCCCACCCACATCAACTGTCACCAGAAGCAGACACTAAGTTCATTTCTCTCACCTCACAGAACTATGCACATCAGACACTGGTAGAGCTGCCCGGAAGGGGAACCCTTAGTGCAGTGGTTCTCACCCTGTGGGTTGCGACCCCTTTGGGAGTCATATGACCCTTTCACAGGGCTCGTCCAATTCATAACTGTAGCAAAATTACAGTGATGAAGTAGCAAGAAAATCATTTAATGGTCGGGGGGGGGGTCACCACAACAAAAGGACCTGTATTAGGAAGGTTGAGAACCACTGCCTGAGTGTGCTTAGGACTTTGCTGCCCTCAGGGTCACCAGACATTCCTGAAGGCAGAGTCACTGCAGGAAGCCCTTCTGGGAAATGCCCTGAAGCCTGGTCTCAACCAACTCCATCCACCCTCACCCTCCTAGATCCTAATCATAGGCTGCATGGAAATGCTCCCTGCCACTTCAAAGACTGTAAGTCCATGGGAGCAGAAAGCCTTCTCTTTCTCCCTTGGAGTGGTGGCTGGTGAGTTCAAACTGCTCACCTTCTGGGTAACATAACCCACAGACCAGCTCCCCCTGAGCTCAGTTAGGTTTGCCACACAGCACACATTGTTGGGAACCTTCTGAAGTAGCTGTGCCATGTGCAGGTTGGGGGATTTCGCACAAGATGCAGAATTCCACCCTCTTTTGGCAAAAATAATTTTTGCAATAGCCTTGTATTCTCTTCTGGATCTGAGTAGCAGCTACTCTCATGCAGTCCTAGCACATACATGCTAGGTCTTACGCCGAGTCTGCTCCATGCTTTCCTGTGTCCTATGTGGCGCTGTAGGCACCCAAGGCATGGACTCTGCAGCCTGGGTTCAAATCTCTCCTTTCCACTTCCTCACTGTGTGGTCATAGGCTCATGGCTTTATCATCCTGTGCCACTGATTTTTCATCTGTAAAATGAGGCAAGAATAGAGTCCACACATAGGCTTCTTAAGTGATATAATTGAATTATTATATACAAAAAGCTTAGAACATTGCTCGGCATCTTGCAAATACTGTTAGGTAGCTTAGCATAGGGAGTGGGTCATCCATTACATATGCTCAGGTTCAAACTTCCGGCCAGGAAGGGGTGGTACACCTAGGTGGGTGTTACACCTGGATTGGCCCATCTGAGCCAGGTGAATTCAATCCAGCCAATGGGGTTGACCAGGACCATCAACCATGCCTCCCTGTGGAGGAATTGAAAAGGCAGGATCTTGACCTCTCCGATGTCTCCCTTCACCCACTTTTCTGTTGTCCGTCCCCCAGGGAGGAGGTCACATGTAGATACTTGTAATCGGTTTCCTCTTTCCAATCCACCCTCCCTCTACCCTCCCAATATCACCACTCACAAATTATCAAGGTTTCTTGAGGGATGGGGGAGGAAGGGGTAAAAATGAGGACTTGATTGATGCCAGGGGCTTAAGTGGAGGCAAATGTTTTGAGAATAATGAGGGCAGTGAGTGTACAATGTGCTTTACACAATTGATGTATGTATGGATTGTGATAAGAATTGTATGAGCCCCTAATAAAACGATTTAAGAAAAGAAAGAAAAGGCAGGATCCTGGAGCCCACGTAGTGACTTTCTCTCCAGCAGCTTCTAGGCAAGCTGTGCAGGGGTGAGGGGCCCTGAGGTGCCTGTGTAAACCTGAAACTTCTTCTCTCAAAAAACTCACTTGGATCACAATCCAGGCTGCGGAGTGAATTCTTTCTCACGCGAAGCCAAGGACTGAGGTATATTTCTCCCACGAGAGATCTAACAATAGTATCTCTTATTATATCATTAGGAGCCCTGGTGGTGTAGTGGACTATGCATTAACCTGCTAATCGCAAGGTCAGGGGTTTGAACTGACTAGCCCCTCCGTGGGAGAAATATGAGGTTGTCTATTTCTGTAAGGCAATGGTTCTCAACCTTCTGAATGCCGCCACCCTTTAATACAGTTCATGTTGTGGTCACCTGCAACCATAAAATTATTTTCATTGCTACTTTATAACTGTAATTTTGCTATCGTTATGAATTGGATGACCCCTGTTAAAGGGTTATTTGATCCCCAAAGGGGTCGCGACCCACAGGTTGCGACCCCTGCTGTAAGGATTTAAAGTCTCAAAACCCCAAAGGGGCAGATCTTTGTCCTATTGGGAGTCAATAAAATGGTAGTTAGGTTTTTTTCTGCATCAGTATCAGATTCTGGTGGCAATCTCAGTCATCCTGCATTGTGGTCTGGTTTGAACTCCGGAAATGACTGCCCTGGTTTGAGGTGAGGGCCACGGTGCTTCAGTGGTAGACCTCTCATCGTCTTTCACCGGGAAGACCCGGGTTTGATTTGCAGCCAATGTGCCCCAGACTGTCAGTGAAGGTTTGTGTGTTGCTACGACACTGAGGCTTCAGTGGTGTTTCCAGACTGAAACAGAATAATGAAGAAAGACCTGATCATCCCCATCCACACATTGACCTATGGCCCACCACTGTTGGCTTCCTCTCCCAGTCCTGGTGGTAGCACAGATTGGCACAGTTTGCTCCACTGCCCATGAGGTGCCCATGAGAGGCTGAGTCGACAACCACAGTCAAGATCAACAGCTTAAACTCCATTCTGGGTCTATGGAAACAAGAACAACCTTCTGAAATGAGGTCACATTGCTATTTAGGACTGGGAGGATGCCTTTGTGATATGGATTGCACTCTGGATCCCGAGGGGGACTTTTAAACACAGCCACATAGCAGCTCCGGAAATTGTCATAGTGAGAAGGCAGGTTAAAAAAAAAAAAAAAAAAAAAAAAGCTTTTACTGGCTTGCTCAAAGGAGGCTGCGGGTAGATTGTGGGGTGGAAAACTCCTCTGGAAATGAAAAGTTTTTTTCCTTACATATGCATCATTTCTTCTGGTCCTGAAAGAAAACACAAAGCAGACGAGAGAAGGAAATGGAGACTAGCAGTCATCTTGTTGGTATTCCCACAGCACCCCCTCCTTAAGCACTTGCTGCCATCTCATCCAACTCCACTCAGTGTATTTCCACCCGGCAATGATGCAGAAATGTCTGCGTACTCCAGTTTGATTGTAGTCGGGCAACGTTTATGGCTTTGACATTCAACTGAGCATGGCAGGACGTCTAGAAACAATTATAACCAGCACCTGCTCTGTCTGTGCTGTGGGCAGGCAGTGACGGATTCCCAGCCTCTGGAACACTAGTGTTCCCTCCCAGCTCAGGATAATGACGGTGACACTCGGCCCCCTTGTTGTCTGGGGAGCTCAAGGAGCTCTCCTCTGAAACCTCAACTTATGGGCATTTCTTTAAGTGAAGACATCAAATTAGTGACTGGAAAGGAAGGCGTAGGAGATGATTATTGGCCACAAGACAAGCCTCAACCGCCTCCAGAGAGCATGTCTCCTAAGTACCAAGTCGGCGGTGACAGCTAGGGGGCCCTGGGTCACCGGGTGGTGTTGAGACGGGACTCTGGGGCCCCAGCGTTGGACGCTGGCGGGTGCAAGTTCAAGAGGGTCAGGGGCTGATGCCTCCCCATGCCCCTGCCCTCCCCCAGCAAGGGCGCTCTGGGGTGCTGGGTCCTTGAGGCCCCGGCAGGCGGGGCCGCCCACGGTCAAGGCTTCGGGCACAAGCGCGGGTGCGCTGAGGCCTGTGCCGTGCGGGGGTCTGGGCTCAAGCAGGTGGTCGCGGCGTCTCCGCGGGCGGGCGGGCGCCCAGCAGGACGACCGACGACCCCCGGCGCGTCGCCGGCACCCAGCGCCCGGGCGTAGAGGCGGGCGGGGGGCCTGCGCTCCGCTGCCGCCAGGGCCCCCTCCTTCCGCGCCCCCCCACCACCCGCGCCAGGTGAGCCCGGCCTGGGCCTCGGCGGGCGGTGGGGCTGCCCTCTCGCCGCCCTCCAGCGCCCCTCTCGCCGCCCTCAAGGGGCCGGGCCGCGCTGAGCAGGGCGGCCGCCGGCCGGGGCTGGGGGTTGGGAGGGGCGGGGGTCACGAGCAGGTCGCTCGTTCGGCCGCAGGCGGGGGGCGTGGCCGGGCGGCCGCGCGCTAGGCCGGGCCAGCGGCCGCCACGCCCTCGGGCTCAGACTCCGACTCCGGCTCGGCTCGCCCTGGCGGCGGTGGCGCCGTGAGGAGGAGTCCGCGCTCCTCTGTGGCGGCGGCGGCGGCCGGCTCCAGGCCGGGTTTTGGCGCCGCCCGCCTGCTGCCTCCTGGCGGCTCCTGAACTCCAGCCCCCTCTCTATCAGCCTCTCACTCCGTCTCAATACGTCTCAAGATGGCGGCCAATGTGGGATCTATGTTTCAATATTGGAAGCGCTTTGATTTACAGCAGCTGCAGGTCAGGCTTCTCTCTCGGCCTCTCGCTCGCGGGTGGGGGCTGCGGGCGGTCGCGGCCTCCCCGGGGGGGCGCCGGGCTGCCTTGCCGCCGGGGAGCCGCGGCGGAGGGGAGGAGGGGGGTGCCGGGGAAAGCGGGGCCGACTCAGGGACAAGTCCCTCTCACTCCCCGGCCCCCATTGATAACTCGCTTGATCGGAAATTGATCCTCTTTGTTCAATTCATCGATCAGCCCAAGATGGCGCCGGGAGCCGCCGCCGCCACCGCTGCCCCTGGTGTCTGCCCCCTCCCCTGGCGCCCCCCCCCCGGCCCCGAGCCGCCGCCGCCGCCGCGGGACCAGGGAGGGGGCGGCACCGGGCGCCTGCGGGGTGCGCAAAAAAAACAAAAAAAAAAAAAGAACTTGAGGAAAGTTGTGTTTTTCTTTGCTGTCTCATACCCTGTATTCTTTTATCTCCTCTCTGAGATCCTTCTGTAAGGGGATGTCCAGTGCACTGCAAATAGGTTTTGGGTCTATACCCGGCCGTCCCCTCTCATTCTCCATGATAAGATTTTTTTGTTCTCATGATGCCTGTTGCCTTATCCCTTTGAAACTTTGTGATCACACAGGCTGGTATGCTTCCTCCATGTGGGCTCTGTTGCTTCTGAGCTAGATGGTTGCTTCTTTACCTTCAAGCCTTTAAGACCCCACACGCTATATCTTTTGGTAGCTGGACACCATCGGCTTTCTTCATCACATTTGCTTATGCAGCCGCTTTGTGGTCAGTGATCGTGTAGGGAAGGTGAGCATCGTTTAATGCCAATTTAATAGAACAATGTTCTTGCAATGAACGAGTCCTTGAGCGGAGGCCCTATGTCCATCTGCTACCTTAATACTAAATCTATAAACACATGGACATAGATCTATTTCCCCATGCCCCTTTGTAAATATATGTACATGCCTTTATTTAGACATCTATAACTGGCCCTTGCTTCCCAGCTCACTCTTCTATACCCTTTGATTTTCCTCTTGTGCCCACTGTCATGCTCAGTCTTCCTTTGGGTTTCAGTAATTCCTCTTGGTTACATTACCCTTGATCACGCCCTACCAGGCCTCCTGCATCCCCCTCACCACTGATTTCCATCACTTTTTGTTCCCTTGTCTCTGGAATTCTTAACACCACTACCTTTCTTCCCACCTCCCTCTCTCGCATGTCCTCCAGGATGTGCTAGTTCCGTTTTTTTTTCTCCTCCAGATTGTTCGTTCAGCCTATCTTATTTAGACAGACCTGTAGAGGCAATAACATGCACAAAAACAAGAAAGAACAAAACCAAGCAGCAAAATAAACAAAACAACAAAAATCCAATTACAATAAAAGAAAACAAAGGTCAACAAGATAGAAAAGCTCATAGATAGTTTAAGGACTATGTGTTGGCCTTTAGAAGTGTTTTCTAGTCCAGTCTTTTGGGGCACCAAACCCTGACCCTAAAGTCCACCTTTAGCATTTCCTTGGGATCTTGCTGCTCCTTTTACTTGCTCTTCTGCTGTACCCCCTTAGTGTTATGCCTCGGTGTAGCGAGATCAGTTTGGGGGTAATTCCCACACTGTGTCTCCAGTGTTGTCCCCTCTAGGGCTATGGGTCTTTGAGGGACGTTGTGTCTCGTCGTGGGGCTGGCCATGTGGTCTTCTATGTGAACTGACTTCTCTGAGTGGGAACATCATCCTCAAGGTCTGGTGGGACAGGATGTGCTCCACTCTCCCCTTCTCCCCTTCATCTCTGTGTGCTCTGATCAGATAATGTCTCTGTCCAGGAGATGCAAATTCAATGCTATCCTCTGAAATAAAATCTTTGGGAGGGGTTGTGGGGAATATCTGCTCAGATCTTTGGTGTGTCCAGGAGAGAGGGACTGCTCGGCTGGGCACAGCCACGAGGGGCTCAGAACTCTGGCTCCAGAAAATGGTTGTAAGTTTGGCTTTGTTTTTAACCAGTTGTGTGCCTCTGGGTCAACACCTGTGTTTTTTTGAGTTAGTTTTCTGATCCGAAAAGTAAAGGTACTCCATTGTCCAGACTCCCATGTCACCAAGTGATCGATAGGGGCTAACCAGAGCCTGATTCAAATAGTGTGGATCTGTTAGGTGCCTTCTAGACCTGGGGTGGCGATTCGGAGCCCAGGACAACAATAATGTCCGAGAGGTGATATAGGTGGCTCCAAATTGAAACAGGAAGACCACTGTGGAGATTTTGTCCTTCCACTGATGGCCACAGGCCACCGCCTCACGTCCTGCAAAAACAGTTTCCATGGCTCAACAGCCAAGCCAGGGGCCAGTGCCATAAAAATCATATGGCTAACTGGGACAAAGGGCAGACAGATATTTTTTATCATGATGTCTTGAGAAACCCACCTAACCTCCATGCAAATCTTCTGGTGTGAGTTATTTTTGGAAGCAATCATATGCTGACAGTAATTCAAATCTTTCCTTTTGACAATTTGCCTGTACTCTTTTCTGAACCTGAGAAGGTAATCCCTGTGTCCACTAAGAAATTGACTGGCAGGCCTCCTACTTGGACAGTTAGCCTGGGATCCTGGGGACCAAGTGAAACAGAGCACTGACACCTTCATTCAGCTTCTTCAAGCATTATTGTCTCTTGCTTGGGATTTTCTAGGTGTGGATGAGGCCCGTCCTCTCTATTGGAGGGTTGTCTGCTTCTCCTGGGGTATTCAAGGCACTGATTTTTCCAATGTCCTTCTTTCCTGCAGTAGGCACATTGATCCTGCCCCATGGCTTGGCGGTGCCCACAGGTCAGTCTCTCCGTAAGTGGGCCATGCTCTCCTTTTCCTGAGTCTCTGGGGTCTCTCATGGCAATTACTAGTATTTTAACTAGTTTCTTTGTCTCTGTCGTGGTAGGATCATCTCTGTTGTTACACACCCGCTGAGCCACTTGTACCAAATCACTAAGATTTTTCCCGTCAAACCCTTCCCACTTCTTTTTCATGTCTGAGGCAGACTGAGTAATAAAGGCAATACTTATTGCCCTCCTGTTCTCGGGGCCTCCAGGCCGTTAGGGATATAAAGCCCGTAGGCTTCCATCAGTCACTCTAAAAAGGCACGCAGACATTCTCTTGTAAGAGCCTGAAAATTCTCACTGACCTTAGATAAATTCATAGGTTTTCTAGCTGTTCCACTGAGGGCCTGCAAGAGAAACTGGTGATACCTGGTTAGGCCTTCTGTGCCTTGCAAGGAGTTTGGATCTCACATTTTTCGTGCAGTGGCAAAAAGAGTTTCCCTCACATGGGGAGTGCCTGCTGTCTGACCATCATGTCCATTGACTGCTTACTGGGCCTCTCTCTGGCAGGGCTACTGTACCTGTGTTGTGAACAGCACCTGGAGAAGTTGCTGGCAATTTCTGGAGGTGGGCTAATGCATATGGAAAACCGTTTCTATCAAGGAATCAGACCTGCTTTGTCAGAAAAAGGGATTTTGTTGATTCCAATTATACAAATCACTGGAATACAAGGGGATATATACCCAAAAAGGGACTCAGGGGTCTTCCCCAGGTGTTGGGGCTGCTTGCCTTGAGTGTAGAATGGCTGCTGCCAAATCATCCTTCTTGGGGGGTGGGGCGGTCGAGATCCCATACCAGCCCTAGTGTATGTTGGGGTGTGGACTCAGAAAGGAGTTATGAGTATTTCTCTCTCTCCAGCCCCATGCACCTGACAGGGTGGCAGTGATAATGAAGGGTCGTAAGCTAGTTCTCCCACTCCCAGAGTCCTCCTGCAAAAAGGAATAAAGCCGAGACAGAGGGGTATGGGGAGGGGTTGGGGAAGGGCAGCCTCCACCTTAGTGGTTTTAGGACCTTGGGTCTATTTTTTTTCTGGTCCTGCCATGTTTCCTGAAATCTTGAAACAAGAACCCTTTCTGTTGCAGGAGGAAGTAAGTCTTTTGTTTATGCTGGCTTATTAGTGGCAATGTCATTCCACGCATCAATTTTAGGGATCAGATAGGGATGTCCTGGTTCCCCATAAACATAACTATGAACTCTGAGAAATAGGGGAAGGGAAAACGAGTCTTGCATGGGCAAATCAGGAACTCCTTCTGTCCAATCACCTTTAAACAAATTGCGGAGTCTCCAGGCTTTAGGGCTGAAACTACATTCTCTTTGTGAGCGCCTAGAGCAGGGGTCCTCAAACAATAGCCTGTGAGCCACATGCGGATAGCCGAGGACCTTGATCCTGTCCGCCGAGTGTTTGTGCCCCGTTTGTTTGTGTGTTTTTTTTAAACTTCAAAATAAGGTATGTGCAGGAAGCATAGGAATTTGTTCATAGTTTTATTGAAACGATAGTTCGGCCCTCCAACTGATCAGAGGGACAGTGAACTGGTCCCTGTTTAAAGAGTTTAAGGACCCCTGGCCTAGAGAAATCAGAAATCCGTAGTTCTGGGGAGAGCACTCCTGTTAAGGAGGTTTCCTTTCTAAGCAAGCCCAGACAGTGGCAATTGGATCTCGGTGCACCTCGAAATGTTGTAGCCACTCTCCATTCCCAGAAAGAAAACTACTCCGACCGCTGGCAAGTTCAACAGAAAAAGTTTTTTTTCCTGAGCAGCCCCAGTCTAATTGTCCAAAGGTTTTTATACTTTTGCAATGTGCAGGTGTGCAAGCAGGCAGAGTAGAGAAGCAGGGTGTTGCAGTTAGTCATTCTTAGTTGAACAAAGACTGCTCTGGTCGCTCTCGCGAATCTTCTGAGCATCCATATCCTTTGGGACATTCCCTTGGGCACATCTGCACAGCCTACCTCCCCTATATCAGCTAGTTCATTTACAGTTCATAGCTACTTTATTTACTTTACATGGTGCCTTCTGTCAGCTCATAATGGCTTCACTCTTGTCAAGGCTGTTTAAGCTTTTCCCAGAGATCCTATATAGCCGCCATTGTGGCCATGGGGAAACGGGGCCTGTGACCCTGGCCAAGATGGTGCCCACCAGCCCAAACATGTGGAAGGGCACTGCCTAGGGAGCTGGTTGAATAGACCTGGGAGTTAGCCCTGCCTTGTCCTGGGAGCCAAATATTTCCCTTTTCCCCTCCATTCCCTTTCTCCTGGCTTTTCAAACAAGCTGCTTTAGCCCTATAATGCCCAGCACAACATTTTTATAACATTTAATTGAAACTTATCTAGTACCAAACTTATAAATTATCAATGTGACAATTTGGTTACATTTCAAAAACATTGCACGTTTTATATATTTGAATGCCATATATACATATTGATAACTATGAAAGTAAAGAATAAAAATGTTTAAAATTATTTCCTGAATTTAAAACTTGAGGCGTTATAGTGTTAGTGTTCTACCAGTGTAGGTTTGTTCCTTGTTACAGGCTGGTTTTCCGTGGCCCAGGCTTAGGCCAATGGCATATGGAACCCTTCCTGTGTAACTGTTACCTTTAGGCTTTCAGTGTTGCTGCTTAAGGCACTTTTGGGGAAAGCTCTTACTACACAGTTCCACTGCCACGATGTTCCAGACAGAAATTCCAATTCCCTTAAGGTTCCCTGAGCTTCCAGATGCCCCTTCCCTTCAGAGATTTGAGAGTCTGCTCCCGCCAGCAGGCATCTTGGAGGGCCGTGGGGCCATTCCAAGCAGTGGTTCTCCTAGCTTGTCTAGAATAATGGTTGGACTTAAAGTCGACCTCAGTGAGTTGTCTTTGATCCCTTACTTCTTGCTGGGGCATCTTCCTGAGGCAACAGATTCAGGGCAATAAAGGGCTCGCTCTCAAGTGGGGTTTATTGACCTTGAGGCAGCAAGCTCTACATAGCCTTCTTTTGTGCTTTCTAGATGGGACTTAGCAGCTTCATACTCAGGAATTGCCCCCTTGCATGAATCCTGTCCAATTGGGATAGAGTTGACACAGAGGCTAGACAAACAAAAGCTGATACACTATGCAACTTTATTTGAGAAAGGAGAATGGTGGCCAGAGAATGGTACACTTTCCCTTCTAACCCTGATTCACCTGGAACAGTTTTGTAAAGTGATTGGAAAGTGGGCCGAAATGCCAGAAGTTACAGCATTTCTCCTTTTGAGGAGCAGTAGAGACCTTCATCCCCAGTGCACCCAGGAACCCCCTAAGGCAGGCATCCTCAAACTGTGGCCCGTGGGGCACATGTGGCCTGACGACATTTATCCCACCCTCAGGGTGTTTTTGCTGCCTCTGCATGTCCTACTTAGTAGCCGATTCGTGCAATGTGCATAGGAATTTGTTCATAGTTTGGTTTTTTTTAACTATAGTCTGGTGCTCCAACGGTCTGAGGGACAGTGAACTGGCCCCCTGTGTAAACAGTTTGAGGACCCCTGCCCTAAGGGATCCTGGACTTAGGGGTTACTAATCTCCCAGCCCTGAAACATCCCTGAACATTCTACCCGTTGTAGGAGGCACCATGGGAATTTGGTCTCTGGGTAATTTACAAGTCTTTTATTCAATTTGAAGCCAAGAAAATTAAAAATGACTCAGACACTTACTTTCTTTTGATCCCTGTTGACTCCCGCTGTAGTATTCCAATATTACAATTTAACGCTATAACGCATGACCTTTTCATTCCATTCAATTAAATGTGTGTGTATAGATAGATAGATAGATAACTATGAAAGTAATTAATGAAAACAAAATTTGTTTGACCAAAGTTAATAATTGAGGGATAATAGGATTAAATAGAAGCATGGTTCTTAGCAGTGGGTCCAAACATTAGGATCATAAATGAAACAGTGATCTCAGTGCACCCAGTAGTTCCCAAACCCTGTACCCTCATTGGGGAAATTGTGGATGCTTTTACTCCCGTGCCTATACTTAGAACGAACAAACACACATGCCTGATAATCCTAAGATTTTTTTTGTTTCCTGTGACACTCACCTAATTTCAAGGGCACTGCCACCTCACAAGCCTAGCCTTGTCTCAGTTAAACTGTTCACCCTCTTGTCCGTTTGTTTGTTTTTCCAGAAGTTCTCAAGTTACCAAGCCCTCTGAACCAAGTGTGCCACCTCTAGGACCACCATCTCCTGGACCACCTCAACCTTATCCATCCTAGACCTGAATGGACAACCCCTCCCAGCAGAGTAGAAAGGGTATGGACCCAAAGCCCCACTTCACCCTTTTGCCAGCAGGAAGGACCTAAAGATGTCGTCGCCTTGTACCCCAAAGATTTGGGTCCATATCTCTTCAGGGTGTAAATTTTAGGTAGCTAGCATAGGGACTAGGTTGTCCATGATACATGCTCAGAGGGCCAAGCTAGCCACCCAGGAAAGAGTGGCACACCGAGCGTGCTCAGAGGTCCAGGTTTCCAGTCAGGAAGGCCAGGTACACCTGGGTGGGTGCTGCACCCACATTGACCCACCTAGGCCAAGTAAATTCAATTCAGCCACTGGGGTCCACCAGGGTTGCCTACCATGCCTCCCTATCTCTCCTAAAACACAATTGGATCACAAACCTGGCTTTGGCGTGAATTCTTTCTCATGCAGAGCCAAGGACCAAGGTATATCTGTCCACAGAGAGAAAAACCTAGGAAAGCTCTTTGGAGGCAGCAGCACTGCACATGAGTGGCTATTGGATACTGTTTAGATGCATGGCTTTCTATTTGGAACTTTTTTTTGTCTCACCTGAATGGAAAGGAAGAGGTAATACTTCTGGATCACACAGTATCCATGTCCACAAATGAGCTGCTCATTCCACAGTCCTGGCAGTGCCTTTTGAAAACCCTCTGCTTTAGAATGTCACTCCTTGAAGATGGCAGTGGGAGTGGCTGGGGCCAAGTATGCTGCCTCTTACTCCCAGTTGCAGGTTTCTGGATGCTGATTGTATCTCTTACAGCATCAATTAGTGGGCTTGTTGTCTGCCTCAGGCTTTGTTCACAGAGATCCTCCAGCTAGGTGGTGGTGTGTGCGCATAAGCAGAGGCTTCCTGCCAATCCCCCATGAGTAGTAGAGCTCCCATGGTGTGGACTACATGAAAGCCGTGCTCCAGCCAGCAGGATTACAAAGGAGGGTGGGCCCGGCAGGACAGGAGGGCCATTGCCCCTATGGAATGACCTCAGAACCCCGCCTCCCTCCCTGTCCAGCTCCTGGGACTATGGGCCCTAAGCTTCATGCCTGACTCAGGAATAGACACAGGGTGAGGCAACTCCAGGAGGTGATTTTGCTGATCTAATCCAGCCTGAGATCATCCTTGCATGTGCCCTCTGTCCAGACCTTTTTTTAAATTGTTCATGCAACACTAACCACAATGCATATATACATCGGTTGTGTAAAGCACATTTGTACATTCATTGCCCTCATTATTCTCAAAATATCCACTCTCCACCCCACCCAAGCCCCTGGCCTCAGCTCCTCATTTTCCCCCCTCCATTCGAGCTACCCTTGATAATTTACTAATTATTTTCTCATATCTTGCACTGTCTGATGTTCCTTCACCCACTTTTCTGTTGAGGTTAAATGTAGATCCCTGTATACGGTTTCCGTTTTCCAACCTACCCTCCCTCCACCCTTCCCGAGTCTGCACTCATAACACTGGTCCTCAAGGGCTCATCCACCCTGGATTCCCCATGTTTCCTGTTCCTATCTGTCCAAGTGTACATTCTCTAGTCTAGCCTGATTTGTAAATTAGAATTGGGATCATGATAGTGGGAGATAGGAAACATGTAGGAACTAGGGGAAAGCTGTGTTTCATCGTTATTATCTGGTACCTGTCTTGGTTTATCTCCTCCCTGACACCCTTCTGTTAGGGATGTCCAGAGGACTGTAAATGGGCTTTGTGTCTGTACCCAGCACTCCCCGCTCATTCGCAATGATAAGATTTTTTTTGTTCTGATGATGCCTGCTACCAAATCTTTTCAAAACCTCATGATCACACAAGCTGGTGTGCTTCTTCCATGTGGGCTTTGTTTCTTCTGAGCTAGATGGGCGCTTGTTTTCCTTAAAGCCTTTAAGACCTCACATGCTATATATTTGATAGCTGGGCACCATTAGCTTTCTTCACCACATTTGCTTATGTACCTGCTTTGTGTTCAGTGATCGTGTAGGGAAGGTGAGCATCATAGAATGCCAATTTAATAGAACAGTATTTTTGCAACGAGGGAGTCCTTGAGCAGTGGCCCAATGTCCATCTGCTACCTTAATACAAAACCTATAAATATAGGGACATAGATCTATTTCCCCATGCTCATATATTTAAATATGTACATGCCTTTTTTTAAACCTCTATAATTGACCCTTGCTTCCTAGCTTGCTTTTCTATTCCCTTTGATTTGCCTCTTGGGCCCACTGCCATGCTCACTTTTCATTTGTGCTTCAGTAATTCAGTAATTCCTCTTGGTTCCATTGGTTCCATTTCCCTTGATCACTCCCTACCAGGCCTCCTACATCCCCCTCACCACCGATTTGCATCACCTGTTCTTCCCTTTTCTCTGGGTTTCTTAACACCACTACCTTTCCCCACACCTCCCTCTCTCCCATGTCTCCCCAGAAGTGTTGGTCCTGTTTTCTCTCCTCCAGATTGTTCGTCCAGCCTATCTTATTTAGACAGACCTGTAGATGTAATAACATACACAAAACAAGACAGAGCAAAACCAAGCACTAAAAGCAACAAAACAACCAAAATCCAATGACAATGAATGAAAACAACTCAACAAGAAAGAAGTGGCTCATCGTTAGTTCAAGGTCGGTTTGTTGGCCTTTAAGAGTGTTTTCCAGTCCAGTCTGTTGGTGTACCAAGTACTGGCCTCAAAGTCATCCTTTGGCATTCCCTGGGGACCTTGATGCTTCGTTTTCTTGCTCTTCTGCTGTACCCCCTTAGTGTTATGCCTCGGTGTGGCAGGATTAGTTGGGGCGCATTTCCCACACTGTGTCTTCAGTGTTGTCCCCTCTAAGGCTATGGGTCTTTGAGGGGTGTCTTGTCTCATCGTGGGGCTGGCCATGTGGTCTTCTATGTGGACTGGATTCTCTGAGTGGGAACATCATCCTCAAGTCCTGGTGTGCCAGGATGTGCTCCACATTCCCCTCCTCCCCCTTCATCTGCTCCATGTGCTCCGATCAGATATGTCCCTCTCTCAGAGCTGCAGATTCACTGCCACCTTCTGAAATAAAATATTTGGCATGGGAAGGTGAGTTGGGTGGGAGGATCTGCTCAGATCATTTGATGGTTCAGGATAGATTGACTGTTCGGCTGGGGACAGGTATGTGGGGCTTAGGGCTCTGGCTCCCAACACTGGTTGTGAATATGTCTTTGTTGTTAACCAGTTGTGTGCCTGTGGGTCAACACCTGTGTCTTTTTGAGTGAGTTTTCTCATCTGCAGAGTAAAGGTAATCCATTATCCAGACTCCCATGTCACCAATTGATTGAGAGGCACTAACCAGAGCCTGATTGAAATAGTGTGTACCTGTCAGGCGTGTTCTAAAAACACCTTAAAAGTCGTAAAAACACTATAAATGCCTTAAAAACCCTAAAACGTCTAAAATATTTCTAAAATGCTAAGACCACCCCTAAAGACCCTCTAAAACATCTTAAGACCATTAAATACATGGTAAAAGGCTTTCTAAAACACCCTAATGCGCCATAAGTCTTAAAAAAAACTCCTTACGTCCCGAAAACATAATAAATGCCCTAATATTATGCAAATGCCTTAAAACGCAAAATAAAGAACACGTGAAGCCCTAAAAACACGCTAAAAGTCTTTTAAAACCCCAAGAACATCCCTACAAAGCAACCCGAAGCACTATAAAACCCTGTAAAAGTCCAACAGCCTAATAGACATGAATTCACCATGAAAGCAAAAAATAATCCAACAAAACCCTAAAGCCCTGAAAACCAAAACCTAATCCCCCCAAACACTCTAATGCCTTAAGAAGCACCCTAAAATTTTAACAAAACACTAAAAGCCATAAAAACACATATAAGCCTAATAAACACCCTTAAACACTAAAATCACCCTAAAAGCCTTAAAATGTCTGAAAAGCCATAATATTCCCTAAAATTCAAATAACACTCTGAAGCCACAAATAACACACTAAATGCCTCCCAAAACATGTGGAACTTCCAAATCATATCCCTAGAAGATTCCCAAACCATGAACTTCCAAAACCACATAAATGCCCTGAAGACAACATGAAAGCCCCAACAAAACATAAAATGCTGGGGAAAAACACATAAAATATTTTAAAATACCCTAAAATCTCTAAGAAACCCTGTAAGATCACTAAAAACACCCCTACCTGCTAAAAAATACCTATACACTCCAAAAAATCACCCCTAAATCCCTTAAAAACTCCCTTAAACCTTATAAAACACCCTTAAAGCCCAAACCACCCTAATGCGCAAAAAAATTAAATGACCCCAAATGACCTTAAAGCCCTAAAAATCACATGCCACAAAAAAATCCTAAATGACCCCAAAATTCCAACTCAAAGCCAGCCTACAAGTCTTTTATGAGAACAGTTTTATCTTTCTACCAAGGAGAAGTTTGTAGGTTCAACCCCTGACCTATGCCCTTACCATATGAAGTTAGTAATCAGTGGTTTTGCAATTCTTTGAAGAAAGATGAGGGTAATTTTATCAGGAGTGAATTAAACTTGTCTAGTGCCTTGAGTAGAACTGATAACTGTACTACATTGAGTCGTCTGGTCAAGGAGCATGGGATATTATCCCATTTGCTGAGGTCACACTTGATTTCTTGTAATTTCTGTAGTTTTCCTCACATAAATCTGTTGTTTTTTTATTCAAGTATAGATATAGATATTTTCATTTACGCTTGGCTATTGTAAATGGTACTACCTGAAAATGTGTATTTCATTAATTATTATTTCTTTTTTTTTTTTTAAATTTTAACAATTTATTGGGGCTCATACAATTCTTTTCACAGTTCATATATATACATACATCAATTGTATAAAGCACATCTGTACAGTCTTTGCCCTAATCATTTTTTTCTCTTTTCTTCTTTTACATTTTATTAGGGACTCATACAACTCTTACCACAATCCACACATATACATACATCAACTGTATAAAGCACATCCATACATTCCCTGCCCCAATCATTCTCAAGGCATTTGCTCTCCACTTAAGCCCCTTGCATCAGGTCCTCTTTTTTTTCCCCTCCTCCCTCCCCCTTCCCCCCTCCCTCATATGCCCTTGGTAATTTATACATCGTTGTTTTGTCATATCTTGCCCTATCCGGAGTCTCCCTTCCCCCTTCTCTGCTGTCCCTCTCCCAGGGAAGAGGTCACATGTGGATCCTTGTAATCAGTTCCCCCTTTCCAACCCACTCGCCCTCCACTCTCCCAGCATCGTCCCTCACACCTTGGTCCTGAAGGTATCACCCACCCTGGATTCCCTGTACCTCCAACCCTCATATGCACCAGTGTACAGCCTCTGTCCTATCCAGCCCTGCAAGGTAGAATTCGGATCATGGTAGTTGGGGGGAGGAAGCATCCAGGATCCGGGGGAAAGCTGTGTTCTTCATCGATACTACCTCACACCCTAATTAACCCATCTCCTCTCCTAAACCCCTCTATGAGGGGATCTCCGTTGGTCGACACTTGGGCCTTGGGTCTCCACTCTGCACTTCCCCCTTCATTTAATATGATATATATATACATATATATACATACATATATACATATACACATATATACACATACATACACACACTTATATCTTTTTTTTTGCATGATGCCTTATACCTGGTCCCTTGGGCACCTCGTGATCGCACTGGCCGGTGTGCTTCTTCCATGTGGGCTTATTTGCTTCTGAGCTAGATGGCCGCTTGTTCACCTTCAAGCCTTTAAGACCCCAGACACTATCTCTTTTGATAGCCGGGCACCATCAGCTTTCTTCACCACATTTGCTTATTCACCCATTTGTCTTCAGCGATCCTATCATGGAGGTGTGCAGTCAATGATATGATTTTTTGTTCTTTGATGCCTGGTAACTGATCCCTTTGGGACCACTCGCTCACTCAGGCTGGTGTGTTCTTCCATGTGGACTTTGTTGCTTCTGAGCTAGATGGCTGCTTGTTTATCTTCAAGCCTTTAAGACCCCAGTCACTATCTCTTTTGATAGCCGGGCACCATCAGCTTTCTTCACCACATTTACTTGTTCACTCACTTTGGCTCCAGCCGTTGTGTCGGGAGAGTGAGCATCATAGAGTTCCAATTTAATAAAAGAAGGTATTCATGCATTGAGGGAGTGTTTGAGTAGAGGCCCAAGGTCCTTCCGCCACCTTAATACTTGACCTATAAATATAGACACATAGATCTATTTCCCCATCCTCCTATATATATTTGCATGTACATGTCTTTGTCTAGACCTCTATGAATGCCCTTTGACTCCTAGCTCTTTCCTCCATCTCCCTTGACTTTCCTCCTGCCCTACTACCATGCTTCATCGCCACCTGGGCTAGAGTATACCTCTTCTCTAAGCAACCTTACCCTTGATCATTTCCCACAAGGCCTGCCACTCCCCCTTCTCTACCATTTGGGGTCCCATGTTTTTCCCTTGTCCCTGGGTTTGTTAACACCACTTCCTTACCCCCCCTTTACCCCCCCACCCCAAGTCCCCCCAAAACTGTCGGTCCCGTTGTTTTTCCTCCAGATAGTTCATCCAGCCTGTCCTATTCAGACAGACCTGTGGAGTCACTAACATGCACGAAAACTAGACAGAGGAAAACAAAGCAACAGTATACAACCAGACAACAAAACAACAAAAACAAACCACTGACAAAGAACAGAATAAAACAGTTCACAAGAGAAAAGCTTGTAGTTAGTTCAGGGATCGTTTGCTGGCCCTTAGGAGCGTTTTCCAGTCCAGTCTGTTGGGGCACCACGCCCTGGTAATTATTATTTCTTGATCTATTTCTTCATCCTTCGAAATATTATCAGTTTGTTGTGGTAGATAAACATTAGGACTTTGCATAACTTAGAAATATTACATTTCACAGAAAAATCATATTAATTATGTCGACAGAGCTATAAAAGGAATGTTGCCCTGAATATCTTCAGATATGACAGCTGTTTCATTGAGAAATTAAGCCAGACAGACACAATGTGATGTACATTTTGTTATTTTCATGTGGGTTCCTTCACTCTTCCAAAAAAATTAGTTTCATGAGCCCCTTGGGGAATGAGTTTGAGTTCAGATCAGATGTCTATTTATATATTTGAGTCCTGAAGCCCATTTGATGGACTGTTCTGTTGCTTCCAAAGTAGTCAGTCACTTCCCCACCAATTAGAGAATTTGTCCGAAGCAAAAGTAAAAGTGTGGCGTACGACATTTGACTGCACACCATCTAGAATCACACTCTCATTTGGTGTTGGCAGTTTTACTTGTATTTCAATTGTAAACTACACTTCAGAGTTCAGGCTAGTGAAAACGTTTCAGTGGAAAAAATTTGCACACAACTACGTGCAGTTTGTGATTCTGTTGTTCCCAAGCAAGGCTATGAGGACAAAGATGCACAAGCATGGGGGGCACTGCAGACAATGTGTGAAAGTTTCCAGGAGCTCAGGGGTGGACAGCGGCTGCTAATTCTCCCGTGCTGGCAGTGAGCTATGTGGGAGGGCTTTGTGTGAGGTCCCTGTGGGGTCTCTGAGAAGTCTCCATAAAGGATGCTGAGAACTTCATATGAAGTCTCTGTGCGAGGCCTCTGAGTCTCTCTGGAAGTCTCCAAGGAAGTATGTGTGTGAGGTTTCTCTCTCGGGTATGTGTGAGTGTCCTTGTGAGATGTCTGCTGAATTGTGGGGGGTGGGGGGCAGTTGTTTCGCTGAGGTCTCTGCAGGTCTGAGTGGGCTTCCCTTTGTTTGACCTCACAGCACCATATAAGAGGACCTGGTGGCAGGGGAAAGGGAAGGGGCTTGGTCCATGCACCCCTTGCTGTTCTTTCAGGGTCTTCTCTCCATCTCCGTGCACTTACCTAGCACGAACGGTAGGGTTCAGCAGCGGGGAGTCCGGTGTCCAGCTCTTCACTCTCTCTAGGAACACACCCAAGCTACCTGCTACCCAAGAGGCCCCAGATCCAGGCTCTGCAGATCCAGAATCTGATTTTTTACTGCCACAGTCACTCCAGAGGCTGCCTTGGCACAATCAGGACTCCAGAAACAACATCATGCTGCTGTACCAGCAGTCTCTGGGGCCTATGTCCACTTCCCTCCTCCACCACTGGTGTCAGTCCCCACCCACCCCACACACACACTTGGTGTCCTGACTGAGGCATGGAGGTCAAGGCTCAGTGGATGTCTTCCTCGCCATCCTTTACTGTTTAGTTCAGTAAACAGTAAACCCTGGCCCACCAGGGGTGTTCTTTTAAGCACATGAGAATTTACTCAAGCGGATCAACTAATCATATTTTGGGGGGCCCTCCTGCCTTCTTCTATAATCTGGTGCCCAGGAAATAAAACCCTGTGTTAGAAGCACAGAGGAAACACTGACCACTATTGAACTGGTTTCCCTTATCAAGACAGGTGATGTCTAATCTCCGTGCACATCCTGATTTCCCAGGAGTCTCTAGGGGAAGGGAAGGCTGCTCCCAGTTGTGACTTTCTTTGCAGCACTCAGTCCTTAGAAGCCACTCTCTCCGGAGAACATTCCTAGAGCACGTGCACGCGTGTGTGTGTGTGTGTGTGCGTGTGTGTGAAGATCACCAGCCTGGGGTCATGTTTCCTGAGAACATTCCTAGAGTGTGCGCGTGAGTGTGTGTGTGAAAACCACCAGCCTGGGATCATGTTTCCTGAGAACATTCCTAGAGCGTGTGTGTGTGTGTGCGTGTGTGTGTGTGTGTGTGTGTGTGTGTGTGTGTGTGTGTGTGAAGACCACCAGCCTGGGGTCATGTTTGCTGAGAACATTCCTAGAGCATGTATGTGTGTGTGTGCGCACGCGTGTGTGTGCATGTGAAGACCACCAGCCTGGGGTCATGTTTCGTGAGAACATTCCTAGAGCGCGGACGCGTGTGTGTATGCATGTGTGAAGCCCAAAAGCCTGGGGTCATGTTTCCTGAGTCCTGGCACTCTGTTATTGACTCATCCCCACTCTACCCCACCCTGGCTATCAACTCATCCTTCCCCCAGTCAGGAGATGGAAATCAAGTAAAATAACAGTTTGTCGCCCCACTAAAGATAGTATTGAGAAAGTAACCTTCCCTGCTTGAAAGCTGTGCCTTTGCTATCCAACCCAGTGCTCTCTGTAGGAGATAAAGTTCTGCTGTGGGGGCAGCTAGCTAAAGCTGGGGTGAAGCACCTGGCCGATTCCCCTTTGTAAGCCTGTGTTAGCTCCGCTTGTGTCTTGCGTCATTTCTGGGGATCCTCATGCTCTTTGGCCCCCTTTGCTACGTCCAACGCTTCATATTCTTCTTCACTGTATCCTTCCCTACCCTGTGTCCATGGTGCCTAACCATTAGTGGTTATTACACAGACGCTCATCCTGTACCACTCAGCCTAAGCTGTTGCTCCTTCTCCGGGTTTATATACAGAGGAAGGCATGTGAGCTGTGAACCGGATTTTCCCTTGGTGCAGTGGGTGAGCAGAGTCCCCCGCTGGCAGCCTCCCTAGCAGTTCCCACCCACATGTGTCAGACCTGGGACTTCCATCCTGGAGGTTACCCTAGGCTGGGAGAGAGGCAAAGGTAGCAAAATATGTCATTTCACATTTTGTGACAGGTGTATTGAGGCGGAACCTCCATGCCAAACTTGGCAGCCTTCATCAAATGCACATGTGGGACTTAGACAGGCCGCCACATGTCTCATGCCTGCTTGGTACCATGAGACGCTACTTTGGTCTAAACCTCTTCTGGACCCTCGATGGAATTTCTTGGCTGGATTGCGCCTCTCAAAACCTATCAACTGCAGCCACATAACGTTGAAGACAAAGTAATGGCACCAGGGAACATTCTTCACTGTGTTGGGACCTTCTGAGGTTTTCACAGTAGGGGTGTTACCATAAATCATAAGAGGTGCAAAATGAAGAACTTGGGATGGAAGTGGGTGGGAAACACTGCTGAAAACCTCCTCCAGAGCCCTGCCCTTTGAGAAGTCAGAGCTAGCACTCAGAGAAGGAGACGCAGTATCTAACATAGTTAAAGGTATATTATGCCAACCTCGTCAATGAACTCATGTGGGGTTAATTGAAGGGCAGGGAGATCAATGGCTCTGTGAGCCTAGCCTTTCTGGTCTCTTGCTCTCTGATAGTGCCACCAGGGTGGATATGCATTTGTTAGGTCCCTAAAGCAGCTGGAAAGACTCATTTCCTGGGAGATCCCTGAGGAGAAGCCACATGGACCTACCCTGTTGCAGCCCTGGTTTCTGCAGCAGCCTCATGGAGAACCTGCCAGCGCACGGACTACAATTTCCTCCTGCAGTCATTGTCTCCCCGTGTGTTTTTGGATTGTGAGGAGGACTTTGTAGATTGGTGTCAGACACATGGGATACTATTGGACTGGTGGTCTTAGATTGAACTGGGTTGGGAGGCTTTTCAATGTTCACTTAACCTTTATATAAAACTCATAAAATATGAGTGTATGAATTTTGTTTCTCTAGTCTACACAGACTAACACACATGACACCCCCTTTAGATCCCGCCATGCAGCACAGAAGTCACACTTTAATGTAGGAGGGGGAAAATCTCTATTATGGAACAATGAATATCATGGCTGAGAGAAGCCATTAGCCTGTGCAGAACAGGCTAAAGTGGCTGGCATGGATACTTTCCTACTAATCAGAGCAGAAGAAGCGTCTTCTAATTTGCCAGATAAGACATATTCTCGAAGACAGTGACGTGGGCAGTGGTAAGGGTAACTGGAGTAAGCCCACCTCCTCCGCCTCTGCTGCTGCAAGCTGACTGGGCACACAAACACCCTGGGGGGCAATGCCTGAGTGTGGCTTCTGATATTGAATCCCCTGAACGGACAGAAATTTGTGAATACATCCCTGATACAGGTGCTCTTGGTGGGAAGGCTCTGGCAGTCAGGTATCGCCTGGTGGAGGCAGGGTCTCACACTTGCCACTCTCCTGTGTTCTACAAAGAAAGGAGCCCTGCAGCTGGAGGAACATCCATTAACTGAGGCCTGCGCTTCTTTTCGTGGACATAACGTTGACGCAAGATACTCCTGATGACAGCCTGGTGTCCCCTCTAGGACTTGGCCAACATCTGTCGTGAGCACCTGAGCCTCCGTGACCTTGTTAGGAGACACTGGTTGTCTTTGAAGGGGCCCAAGGCTGTGACCACAGGGTAATACGGGCTTTCCGTTTTGCAAAGGATCACCGTGTCCTGTAGATTTTTTGCTGGAGCAAATCCACTGGACAAAGTGCTTCCTCCATTTTTTGCTGTGGCCCTCAGCAGGAAGCTGTCCCTTCTCTGGTGGGAGCTGTGAGGACTTGATCTCAAGGCACTCAGCCAATGCCTTGTCTTGCACAGGCTGGCTTAACCCACAGACTTGGGAGATGCCTCTTCCCGCTAATCCTTTTCCATGCTCTTCTGGATTGGGCCATTTATGAGTCTCCCTCTTGTCAGTGGGAACAGCATCCTTCCTTCTCCTTGTCGAGGGGTCCTGAAGGTTGGGGCTTTTGAGCTTCTGCTGCCCCATGTAACTTGCTCTAGCCACCACGAAGCCACTTGGCCCTTGACATATTGGCTTATCCCCAGTGAACAAATGCTGGGGGCGGCAATGGACCACCTGAGAAGGCAAAACATTGGTGGCAGTGAGCACATCAGTGGTGCAGTCCTGAAGGAGCCCGTCAACAGGACAGCATGGAGAACCATCCTCTGCCTCTACCTCCACCTGGAGCTTAATCTCACTGCACACTCGTGCTGTAAGGCTTGGCTTTTCAGGAACTGGAGCACACTTTCCAGGTAGCAGGAAACTTTTACTACATCCTAGAGCCTCGAAGTACCCCCGGGTCCACATCATTGGTTTGAGATTTTGCCAGCACACTGGTTTTGAAAGTGTCTCTATCGTCTAGCTCTATTGAAGAGGACTTCTTGACCACCACCAACCCTGTCTCTTTGGCTCTTGAAGATGGACATTCAGAGTTCACTTCCAATCTGGGGCCTCCTGGGGCACAACTAGCACCCTCTTTCCTTGACCCCTTGCTGGTCAGTACTGGATTTGAGGTTTGCTCTAGGCTCTCTCTCTCTGGACACTTTCATTCTGGAAGGTTCTGCCAAGGATACTGGGCATGAAGGCTGGAAACGGCTGCCTGAGGGCCAATGAGCATCCACTGTCATTATCAAGTGGGGGGTAGGCTGGGGTTCCCTGAACAGGCTCCTCTGTAGGGGAGCAATCAGCAAAAGGACTCTCCAGGGTAGGGCTTGATTTCTTTGTGGTCACTCTCTCTCCCCAGTCTGCCTGACAGGGTTCTCCCAGGACCTTGGCAGCCTCAGTTACTAGGTTAGTTCAATACTTAGGGGTGGCTAAGCAGGTGGACTTTGGAAAGGACATTGCGTTGTCTTTTCTTGTCCTACAGAGGTTTGTGGGCTCAAGGACTTTGAGGGGCATGCACCACCTCTGCCTCATTTGGAGCCTTACGATATGCGAGTCCAGCACCTGTTGAGTGCCCGGGCTGAAAAAGGAAAGGCTCTGCGTTGTGTTCAGATCTTCCAGCTCTCCCCAGGAGGCCACATTGACAACATGTGGGTGGGTCAGGGAAATAGACAAAGCGTGCGTGGTCGCAAGACATGAACGGCAAACAATGCCAGGGATCTGATCCTTTCTAATCTGCTCCACCTTCCTGCACATGTGGACATTCAGGGTGTTTTCCAGTAGGATTTTATTTGGACCCCTTAGGGTGTAAGTTCCTGCGTTAATCCCCTTGTGTATCCTCAAATCACTTAACTCCTTTGAGTCGGCTCCCGGAGTTCCTTTTGGGCAGTAGTTTCCTGATCTACAGAGAGATAGATTACATTTGGATATTTTCCTCAAGTAATTCCCTTGTCCATTGACCGAGTTGTTCCTCAGCTGGACACCGGCTCTGCAGCACGCAAGCGACGGTCCAGGGTGTGTGCATCTTCCTGGGGACACCGTCTTCATTACATTCTTCCCCTGCTTGTCTCCAGGTGTTGAGCAGGAGCATTCGGGCTGCTTCATATCCAGACAAGTCCCTGGCCATTTTTCCTGAGGCTGCTTTAGTGTCAGAGACTCAAGAGTCCCATTGCCGAGGGGCCCCTGCAATTGAGGGAAGTTCTCTTGGCGGTGGAGCTCCGATTGCTTCAAGCAGTCAGGAAGCTTGGGTTCTGTCTTTGGGGTCTGGACCTTCTGATTGTCCTGGGGATGAGTGGGTTTGCGAAGACAAAAAGCTTCCTGGGGTGGTGGTATCATAAAGGGTAAAGAACTCTCACTTTCCTGTTGTTTCTTTAAAAAATGGCTTTCCAGCTGTTGAAGTGAATTTGGAATGCGTGATTGGGACTTAGTGTGGACGGTAAGACAGGATTCATCACAGGGACTCTTGTGAGGAGGAGGAAAAGGTACTGCGAGTGGGCCACGGGGCTGTGGACCGGGCGGAGTCAGGACTGTAGCCGGCGGTGGGGCCTGGGCTTGGCATGCAGTTGGAAGTAAAAGTTGGAATCGGCCTTCAGTGTAGGGCAAGGAGTGACGTTGCAACTAGAGTGGGTACTCTTTAGCTTGCATTTGAGCTGGTAAGGCATTAGGAATTTCATTAAATAAGACAGTGGGAAACTCTAGGGTGGATCCAGAGACCCTGAGAGCAGCTGCCAGAGACTCGCTGTGCAGAAAAGGTAGACCCCAGAAAAACTCACTGAATTTTTGTGGAAAATGCTTCTGAGCGCTGGGTATCTGCTCTGCTTTGATGCTGGCATTCCAGAAGGGCTGGGGAGGTGCAGTGATCTGCTCCCCATCGAGTGCCTTCAACATATTTAAGGCCTGCAGATGGTATTCTGATACACCCTTTCCTTTTTCTTCCCAAATATTCCATTTCTCTGCCTTTGTGATTTCTATTTCCAGCAGCTTGTGGACATTGGGGTTGAGCAAGGTGGGCCTCCCTACTTCCCCCTGCCTCTTTGTGGGTCCTTCCCGAAAGGTGTCTTCTTGGGGGTGCCAGGTAGAGTGCTCTTTCAGAGACCCAAAGTATTCCAAGGAGGGAAGCTGTAAGTTCTTGGCAGCTGCCCAACACTGGGGTGGGGAGGCAGTAGGGAGGCCTGTGGGATCCTGACTTGTGATGGCTGCCATGGCAGGTGTGGAGCAGCGGTTGTGTGGAGATGGGCTCTGCCTGGGCCTTGCCAACAAGTCATTCTGAGAATGAGTCCCTGTGGGGTGCGGGGCTGGTGAGTCCCAGAGAGTGCTTGGAGGCTGCAGGTAGGCCTTTGAATCCGGGGGTTTGGCACTGGGTGAGGGAAGAGCCAGTGGTGTGGGTGAAAGACTGTCAGGTTCATGGGAATGTGCGCAGTCTGGTGATTGACTCAAGGCGGGTAAGACATGAGAAGTTGAGATGCACATCTGGGCCCGTGGAAGGGTGGAGTTCTGAGACCTAGGTGTCCGGAATGGATGAGCCGCAGAACCGTGTGGGGCGCGCGTACCGACGTGGACTTCAGCCGTACCTCTATTTCGCCAGCTACCAGAGAGGGCTTGAGCTTTCTGTTGACCAAAGCTGCCAGTGTCAAGTGGGTTTCCCAAGTGGCTGCAGGAGACAGAAGGACCAGATTACAGCCAGGACTGAAGGGGCAAGAGACCTAGCAGGCTAGCAAGGGTCGGTGCAAGCTCAGCCCCTCCCCAAGCCTTGATGGCCTGCTCTTCCTGCCCCACCCCACTGCCCGGGACTCCTGTCATTCTCTGCCCATCCCTGAAAGTGTCCCCCAAACCAGCGCATCCCAGCTGCTCTGCAGCCCGAGGCCACACAGGCACCCTGGTTGGAAGATGCACCCCGCGGTGAAGCAGGAAGGTTACTTACTTCTGCCTAAGACGCAAACGCAGGTTCTGAGCGCCATATAGTTCTTGCAGGAAGCTTCGGAAAACTGGAAATCAAGAGAACCGTTATGGTGCAGCCCTCCCAGAGGACCGAAAGGAATGTCACACGGGCTGTGCACTTAGGACGTTGGACTCTCCAGAGCTCAAGGTCAAATGATAGCTTACTCCCACGGGCAGGAGGTGCTTTGGCATTTCAAGGAGCATCGGTTTCCAATATTGTCTGTGGGGTCTCAGTGAGCAATCTGAACCTTGGCAAAGTTACACAGCTTATCGCAGTTACCCCTCAATGTTCCACCTCCAAATCCACCAGAATCTGCTCCTGACACCCCCACTGCCCCCTACTGGGTCCTACCTTGGCCAGCCTTCATCCCATCCTAGGCCCCTCCTGTACATCTGGGAAATATCTGGGTTCTGTTTCCATCCACAGTATCCTTTTGTTCAGGATTATTACCTGAGAGAGACGGGCTGTTGCCACTGGCATCCTGCAGAGGAGGGGACAGGAGAGCTTACAGAGCTTGGTTGAATGGGCAGAACCTTACCTTTCAGAGCGTCACCTTTGTCCCTTGACCTGCTGCTTCTCCTTGTCTCCACCTGAGGCTGGGGCACAAGAGAGGAAGTCAGGCTGGAATCCAATCCTGCATCTGTTCTTTGTGACAAACTGCAGGCATTTACTGGTGATTAGAAGAATGACAATCTCCATGGAATGACTAAAGCCCAGAAACCAGCTTCTGTGTGAGACCTAGAGTGCATTTCTTCCGTCAGCCTTCCTCTGCTCACGGAGAGCACACACTCTCAGCACTCAGTGTTCTGGTGGGCAAGATTTTGATTATGGAGGCTGAAGCTCTGGGCCAGCCCTTGACCACTTCCTCCCCGGGGTCAGCCATGCTTTCTCAATTAGCCCAGACAGAAAAGGAGCCTTGGCCCAGAGACTGGAGCTCAAGGAAAGAGACTGAGGACCCAGTGATGAGAGCTGCCCTTTGAAATGTCTAGTCATCTAGTCCTTAGCCACTGCGTCACTATATTGGGGATTTTTACCTATTGCCCTCTATAACAACTAGAGATGGGAGGTCTGAGATCTTCAAAGAGAAATATTTTTGAATGCTCATCTTACTGGCAAATGATTTACATATCATACGAGTCAATAGTTCAGTCATTCAATCAGATCAAGGGCAATGGTACAATCAATGATTACCATATCCATTTTAGAACAACACCCCCCCCCCTCCATGGTTAAATTGCCTTCAAAAGGAGTTGGGTAATCACAGTCAGGTCTAAAGCTCTCTGTCCCCTCTGGCCTCCTTCATTTTTTCGTCTTGAAATCAATCCCCCTTCACTCCCTAGCTTCCCGATGGGGAAGTTCTCCACACTGCTGATCTCACAATCCCTCCCTCTGCCATGAGATCTCTCCACCTGCAACTCTGTCAACCCTTGTGTCCATGATCATGATGCATCCACGCCTCCTGTGCTTCACAAACAGGGAAAGCCAACAGAAATAATGAAAATCAACATAAGCCGGCAAGGATAAAATGATACCAATGCAGTGAACAAAGTCCTAACAGTGAGTAAGGACGCACCAGCCCTCATCAACATTCCAAAGCCAGGGCTGATGGTCTCTTCTTTCTTGAGATTTCCCCTATCAGGAAATTAATTACGAAAGGAAAAATTTATAAAACAAGGAAAAATCAATCTCTCCTATGGCTGGGTTGAGAATTTCTTACCTTTATCCTTTTCCTGGGTGGTCGCACAGGTGGAGTATTTGGAAGGAAGGGGAGGACCAGGAAGAAGCAACCCACTCCATACAGGATGCCCAAGGTCAAAACAGTGAACCAGGTGGGGTATTGGTAGGTCAGCCAGGAAGCACTTTTCTGTTCCAGCAGAAAGAGAATCTCCTCCATCTTCTGGATACAGCGGTTGCACTCAGGCAACTGAGCACTCTGAGTCCCCTCTGCCTTCAAAACCACTTGCATCACAAACCTGGGCCCACATCACTAAAGGGTCACAGTGGGGTGGGAGGTGACAGCAGAACAACACATAATCCCTCCCTCTACCCTCCAGCTCATCACATCCCTCCCCTGCTCTGGTCTTCTCTCTCCCACTGCCTGCTCTGGGCCTCCAAAGTCACCAGCTGCACCTGATGGAATGGAATCTTAGTGCAAGTTCTTATTCATTCCACCTCCCACCTAGGTATTACCTGCTTCCTTGGCAAGTTGCCTGAATCATGACCAATTTCATAGGCTTAGAATATCTGAAGTTGTCTCTGTCCTCAATGAAAACCTTCTCAAGTCATGGTTTTACTTTGTCTTATCCAAGATAGAGAACTTAGGTTTATGTAACATTTATTTAGCTTTATGAATGTTGGATGAAAAGCTTGGAATTTGACTTCTATGACCAGGAGAGTTATTCAAGAGCTGAGGTATATCTCTCCCAGGAGAGAGATCTAACAAATTTTCTGCCAGATGGTACATTTGGGGAGACAAGGAACACTTAAGCATTAATCATTCTTAACAGTGTCCCCTGCAAATCTTCCTTGTGTGTGACTACTGCCCATTTAGGGCTTGCTCTGGGAACACTTGATGGGGTAATAAGCCTTGCAACAATTCAGGCTCAAAGGGCAAGCATCTGGCTGAGCAAAATAAAGAGATAATATGGATTGAGTTGTGTCCTTACCACTACCACTTGAGATATTCCCCCAAAATTCGTTGGAACCCTAACACTGAAGGCTATAATCTGATTTGGTTATGTGAGGGCTCTCTCTGGGAGAAATGTACCTCTGTCCTTGGCTTCACACAAGAACCAATTGACGCAGAAACCTAGTTTGTGATCCAAGTGACTTTATAAAGGATAGAAGAGGCAAATATGCTCGTGGGGGGTGGGGGCGGACTGGACAGCCCACGCGCGCTGGGTTGCATGACAGCTGGTGGGAGGCCCCCACCCATACCCTGTTGGTAGGCATGGCTGACGGTACTGTTTGACCCCATTGACTGAATTAAGCCCACCTGGTCTAGATGGGGTCCCGCCCAGGTTGACCTGCTTCCTGTCACAAGGACCTAAATGTGTGCATCTTTCCAGCCTGAAGCAGCTTTCAACTGTCTGTGATGGGGAGGAGGTTTGGCATGCACAGCGACCACCCTCAGTTCTGCCTCTACTTACCTAACAGGTACACGGCATTTCTTTTCTGTTTTTTAAAACAACAACAAAAAAATCATTTGTAATCTTTCTATTCCAGCGGTGCTAGGAGCAAGGCAGAGGCAAAACCCAAGAACAGGGTTCTTCTCTGTTGAAGCGCGATAAACTCACGGGGAAGCAAACAAGCATCTTCATCCACGTGAAGTGAATCTGTGAATCAGCAGCTCCCAACTGACCAAAGCACGCACAGAGCAGCCCAGCATCAAGGTCCGTTTCTGTGCACTGCTCCCACTGTGAGGAAGAGCTTCATGTGCATTAAAAGGGAACTTTTGTAATATTTGAATTTTGAATAGTGGTTTTTGTCAGAAACTGGAAAAAAATCTCAAAGCCTGAAGAAACTCCTTTCTAGTACTGAACATTCAAGGGAGCCTGTAGAAGCCTGAAATGATTGCTAGGTGACCACCTGGATCTGCTTGTTGAGTGAAAGTGGCAGAATAGCAGCAATAGAGCAGCGGGTTCATTCTGACCACTGACACTCGTGGACCTGGTTTACAGGCAGTAGAGAAGAAGATGAGAGCAGGTTGACTCGTTTGAAGTCCATGACCTACTCTGAGGGGACTAGAGTTGTGGAGAATTGGTGATGGGGCCAAGGCCTAAAGGCAATGCGACCAATGGACACTGAGGTGAGGCCAAGAGAGGGAGCCCACATTGACTTGACCCGAACCCGACCAGATGAAGAGAAGAATGTTGAGCCTGTGCACTGGTATATACTGCTGCAGACTGTATAGACGAACTGTCCTGCTTTGACTTTCTTGTGGATGTGGACTTCACAAGGTTCCAACTGGCATGAAGACTCTTTATATTGAAGAATATGATTGTCTCCTCAGAGCACTGGGTTGATGGAAGTAGGCAGTAGAGAAACTGGATAGCCAAAATGGGCCAGATAAAGGCGTGAAGTGGCTAGCTTGCAAGATTTCATAGATACTGGAATATATTCATAGAATTATAGGATTAATATGTGGGTGTACCTTACCTGCAATTGTTAAGCATAGGATATTTTTGTTTCATCACTTACAGAATATTATGTTTAAAGGAGGGTGGCACGGAGTGAAATGTATGCATTTTCATATTATACTGTTAGATACTGATATGATTCTATTATTGTTTTGAAATTATATACGGCTAAAGAATTTTGTGAAAATGTCAAATGGACAAGGGGTGGTCTGTTGTAGTTATACAATCTGGTGTCAATTTGGGACTTGAGAGGATTAAGAGTGAAGGGGTAGACTCTAGTCTCTCTATTGGGTTATGGCCAATGAGGCCTCTTTGTGGGCCTGGCCTTCCCGTCAGGGTTCTGGGAAATCTGGTATTTCCTCCTTGGAGGCAGGAGACTATCTTTCTGCTCATTCCCTGAGAGATGTCCTACTAACAAGACACATGGCACCACACTGATAGAACCCATGCCCTGGGAACTGGAGGAGCCACATGGAGACCCTGCCAAAGCTGAGATGCTTCTACCACCACTGGATGCAGAAGACTTTGCAACTACTGACCTGTGATCTTCCTGCATTTGGGGTCATTGAAGGTGTTTCATGAGTCTGAAGAGAACATTATAGATTGATATCAGACATGGGCTAATATTGGACTTATGGACTTGATCTTGGTTGGGCTGGAATGCTTTCTCAATATACAACTGTTCTTGTATATAAAGGTCTTTCCTATACACATCTGAGTGTGGATTTGTTTCTCTAGTCTACCTGGACTAACACTCATGGATCCCTTTCAGGACTGTAAGTTCTGTTCCCCTGACTGCTGCAAAGTATGTGACAGAGAAGAAAAGGGAGAAGAGTGAACTGTACCCATTTATTGAGGTAAGAAAAGTGATGAAGGAGCATGGCCGGTTCCCCAAACTTCATGAGTGGAAAAATGGGCTCTTGGCACAAAATGACATTCAATCTTCACCAAGAGATTCAGGGCTAAATTGCTGCCCTATCTCTGACCTCAGCTTTTGTTTTATTTTAATTCTCATATAATTCACATATATCATTCAATACTTCAGTCATATTAAGATTTGTGTAATCCTCACCACAATCAGGTTTACATCATTTCCTTCTTTTATATTCATTTTTGTTAGCCCCCCCCTCACTCCCCCAAATCTTCCCTGCCTGTCCCTAGGTGATTGTTAATTCTGTTAGTGTCTCTCTGGATTTACCTCTCCTGGATTTCATATGTATTAAAAAAAAATACAAAACAAAATCAAGAAACAAGTAGAAAAGAAAAACTAACAATGATAAAAGAGAGAAAAACCTCAATCGAACAGAAAGTGAAAAATACTAAAAACTGGAACCAAATTAAAATTAGTCTGAAGAGATCAAATGATCAGGTGTTACATTTGAACTTAACTGTATCTGTTCATGTCCATGGACTGTGGTCAGAGGGAATTCACCCAGCATGTGCATTTGAGTCCTTTTGCAAACTGGGTGTTCCGAACTTAAGCTCTGATTCTTGTTCATACCTGCAGATTGAGATTCTATTATTTATCACCCTGGCATCACACTGGCTGTGCTGCTTGTTCTGGGCGGCCTTAGTTGATATCTCACTTAGATGGCTGCTTATTTTCAGAAAAAAGGTTTAAGTACAAGGCCCTGTTCTTTGTGATGGATGTGCACCAACTGATTTCAGGGTTTTTTTACACCCTATGCTTTCCAGTCAAATATTCACTTGAGGTAATTCAAAACACTCACTTGGCTCGATGACGCCAGAATAGCTCCCCTCCATGCAGTTCCATGGAGCTCAGCATAGTTAGGGCACAGAGATGAAAAGACGATTGAACCATGTACTGAACGTTCAGGTTTTTCCCTGCTTTTGAAAATCTGTTTGCGCTTGTAGAGTAAATGTTTTGTACTTTTTAAGAGTGTAAAAAAAATAGATGGAGGGATTCAGAGAAAATGGCGACCAGATAGGACCCATCTATCTGGAGCTCCTGCTGCCAGACCAGAAAAATAGGAAATTAGGTGAAGGAAACGGGGAGGTGGAGTTCTGAAATTAGAACTAGGGTAACAGGGTTTCTCCTGAACCCCTTCTTTTGTGGGATTTCCACTCACAAAGCAAACCAAGAATGCTTTAAAGCACTATAATTTTGACGAAGTGGCAGGTGCCAGATATGCCCTTGCCTGGAGCAGGGATCCCTGCAGGTGGACGCCCTGAGAGGGGGCAGAATCTCAGACACGAGGGGAACCCCACACTGAGCTCTCCATGCGGTTGGATGCCTTGAGCTCACGGTCAGGGGTTGGTGGTGGGTAGCCATAATTTAGAGTAGAAGAAAAAATATATTATTACCTTAGGAAGATCATGGTGTGGGAGAAAAAGGCAGAAAGTCGGGAGTCCAGGGAGCAAATTTAGTTCCAATTGGCCGACTAGTAAACAACCCCCCTGATAAGCTGCATCTCCCCCTCTGGGGGTCAGCTTGACAGCCACCAAATCTGAGCACATCACAAGTAGAATTTTTTTTAAGGGTGAAACATAAATGATTGGTTTAAAACTCAAACCCAAGTCTGGTTGCTCAGCTCCAAGCACCACATAGGGGAGGTCCTTAACATAAATCAGCATAAGAAGCAACCTAGCTAAGGAATGCCAGAACTCAGCCACAGGGCCTGGCAGCTTTTACCATAACAAAGACCCGCTGTAGCAGTGTCAGCCTTAAACAGCACTGAGCTGTAGCCCAGAGACTGTGGGAGACAATTTCATTCTAGCTGGCCAGAGGGATAAAAAAGAAAATCCTCTGATCTAGGAAGCATCAGCAGTCTAGATAGGACAACAAGCTTCCCTCTCAGTGATTCTACACATAGCTGGGGAGGCCCTGCCGGTCTTGGAGCCCTAGACGGGGCTGAGGGAGCCCCCCAGTGCCCCCTCCCAGCCCCTGCTGCAGTGCTACATGCAGCACAAGGCAGGTACTCCAGCACCCAAGTGACCCCTGGCCACGGGCGCGATCTTGCTTTTGAAGTAATCTCACACAGCATCTGTGGAACCCTACATCAGGGATGGGAAAGTCCATTAACGCATGCCCAGGAGAGCCAGCATAGGAAAGCTGGATTTTCCTGCCCGTGGGCTCCGATGGATGTTGCACCTGGAGCAGCCCACCTGGGCCAGATGATTGCAGTTCAGCCAATGGGATTGACCTGGGGTCCTTCACCAGCCTCCCCGGGAACCCTTGAAAAGGCAGGAACCAGAAGGGAGAGGGGTGGTCTGGTCGTCTTCCTGGGAGGAGAGAGATCCTTGCATGACCTGAGGCAGTCTCTGCCAGGCCCCATGGTCAAAGGAATCCTATGGGTGCCTTGTAAAACCTGAAGCTTCTTTTAACTCTCATTAAATTCACTTGGATCACGAGCCTGGCTTCCGCATGAAATTTTTCTCGCGGGGAGCCAAGGACTGGGGTTGGAATTTAGGCCAGAGAGAGAGACCTTACAAGTCCATGACCCCGTGACCTTGAGGAAGAGTTGGAATTCCTCTGGCCTCAAGGACAGGTGATCAAGTATCATTACCTCCTTACCCACTGCTCTACTTATTCTCACTTTATTCACTAGCCCTTCTAACTTTTCCACCGCACTCAGTTTCAACGTGCTCAGGTTGGTGTTGGGCTTTTATTTACTTGCTTTCTTCTTTATCCCTCTTTTTTCCCCTTTTCCCCTCTTTTTCCTCTTCTCTCCCACTCTCTCCTCTCATATGCCACTAAAGGCTTCCAGGTCACTTCCCTCCGCTTAGGGCAAATCAACCCAAATAGCAGGAGGCACTCCAGCCTGCCCTGTGTGGGAGTGCTGTACACCACACAAGGCACCTGGGACAAACACCTACAGTGCGCTGCACCGTTGAAGAAACCTCCGTCATGCCTCTAAGGTGATCTCGTCAACTAGGGCAATTCTGCCCAGCACCACTGGGTCCCGGCATTAAAAGGGCACACTGACCTGCCATGTTGGAGCAGTGTCTAAACCCCTCTGGCCCCTCATCCAAGCAATCAGGGATCAGCTACTACTTTATACTTTATTTCCTCCTTCTCTCTCTCCTTGCTCTTTACCATCACAGCCAACCTTAGTGAACTCAGTTGGATTTATTTCCTTCATTCTCTTTATTCTCTTTTTCTTTCTTTCCTCTTTCTGTCTTTGCTTTCTTCACCTCTCTCTTAGCTTGTACGATTCTCTCTGCTCCCTCTCATTGCTTGCACATACCACTGCTGGTTTCCAGAGCCCTACACTCTGCCTAGGGCAACCCTGTCCTCCTAGTGGGCAGCCTGACCCCTAAGACAGTACTGCACACAGGACGAGTCAGAGCTACACACAGCATAACACAGGGTCAGTTATTTCTTTAACCATTTAAAAAATACTCTCTCCTTCTCCTTCCTTTTCTCTTCTCTCTTTTTCCTTTTATTGGACTCTTCTTACAGGTTTTCTGCTTTTCTCCGCTCCATCTAGCTCTTCTCTACTTCCTACCACAGCCTCCACAGATTTGGTTCTCCTTTTTAGTTGTTTTCTTTTCTTTTTTTTTTTTTTTTTACTGTTGTCACCTTTGTTTACTCTGTGCATTTTAGTTGTGTGTGGGTGAGTGGTTGTCAGTCTGGTTGGCATTATTGCCCCAGTCTGTGTCTTCCTCTTTCTCTCTTTTTCCTCTCCTTTCACTCTCTTTCCCATCACAAGACAATAGCTGTCTCCAGGCCACTCCCCTCTGCCTAGGGCAAACCTGAAGGCCCAACTGAGGGAGCTCCCACCCCCCACTTATTGGTGTGGCAAGCAGCTGGGGAATTCACGCTGGTCCTCTCCCACACACCAGGCCACAGGTTGTTCTCCCCTATAAAAAGTGGGGGCATCCCCAGCCTAAATCCTGAGGTCCTACAAGTGACTGGGGGAAACGCCTGACCACCACTTGTGAGGCTCCACGCTACTGTGGGAACATCCACCCAATCTCCAAGGCGATCTCTCTGTACATCCCCTTGTCTAGCCAGATTTGTAAAGTAGAATTTGGATCATGATAGTGGGGGGAGGAAGCATTTAGGAACTAGAGGAAACATGTTTCATTGTTGCTACCCTGCACCCTGACTGGCTTATCTCCTCCCCACATCCCTTCAGGAAGGGGGTGTCCAGTTACCTACCAATGGGCTTTGAGTCTCCACTCTGCACTCACCCTCATTTACAATGACATGATTTTTGTGTTCTTTGATGCTTGATATCTGATCCCTTCAACAGTTCATGGTCACACAGGCTGGTGTGCTTCCTCCATGTGGGCTTTGTTGCTTCTGAGCTAGATGGCCGCTTCTTTATTTTCAAGCCTGTAAGATCCCAGATGCTATAACTTTTGATAGCCAGGCACCATCAGCTTTCTTCACCACATTTGCTAGTGCACACATTTTTCTTCAACCATCATGTTGGAAAGGTGTTCATCATGGAATGCCAATTTAATATAACGTCTTCTTGCATTGAGTAAGTATTTGGCAATGTCCATCTACTGCCTTAATACTAAGTCTATAAATATATGCACGTTGATCTATTTACGAACCCTCCTGTATAAATATATTTACATATGTACATGCCAGTATGTAGACCTCTAGAAATACCCTTTGTCACCTAGTTCTTTCCTCTATTTACTTTTACTTTCCTCTTGTCCGACTATCATGCTCAGCTTTCACTTGGGTTTGAGTAATTTCTCTTGGTTACATTGCCCTTGCTGAATACCTACCAGGCTTCTCACACCCTCCTTGCGACGGATTTTGGATTACTTGTTGCTCCCCTGTCGCTGGATTGGTCAGCATCACCTCCTTACCCCCTCCTCTCTCTCTCCCATGTCCCCGGGAACCATTGGTCCTGTTGTTTTCTCCTCCAGACTATTCTTCCAGCCTATCTTATCTAGATAGATCTGTTGAGATAATAATATGCACCAAAAATCAAACCATAGCAAGATAGGCGATGGGTGAGAACACTGTGATGACAAAAAAACAACAACAGAAAACCAATGATCAATAAAAGAGTAAATTAATTAAAAGACAAAAAAATTTTTTAAGAAAGAAAAACCTGTAAATAGATCAAGGTCTGATTTTTTTTTTCTATAGGTGTGTCCTTCAGTCAGGTCTGATGGCGTATCTTGCTCTGGCCCCAGAGTCTGTCCTTTGTACTCCCTCAGGGGCTACCCGCTCTGCTCTCATGGTTGCTCTGCTGCATGCTTTTAGTGATTTGCCTCCGTGTTGGAGGGCCAGTCGGGTCAGTCCCAACACAGAGTCTCCGGTATTGTCCCCATAGTGCTCTGGGCCAGCAAGGGATGGCATGTCTCATAGTGGGATCAGCCATATGGTCCACTCTGTACATTGGCTGTTCAGAGTGCCAAAATCATCCTCCAAGCCTGGTGGACCAGTGTGTGCTCCACTCTCTTCCTCCCCCTTCATTTGCCCCTGTGTGCTCTGATCAGACATGTCCATCTCCCCTAGCTACAGGTTCAGTGCCGTCTTCTAAAGTAAATTCTTCTGGGGGGAGGGGCAGTTGTCCACGTAGCTGGTATGGAGGCTGGACCATCCACTTTTCATTTAGGATCAAAAGCATCTAGCTTTTAGCATTAGGTGCTATTGAGTCAGTTCCAACTCAAGGCAGAATGAACCACTGCGCAGTCCTACACCATCTTCAAAACTGTTGTTATACTTGAACCTAACATTTCAGCCTTTTCCAGGGACTGGCATCTCCTGATAACATATCCAAAGCATGTGAAGTCTCCCCGTGCTTGCTTCTAAGGACCTTTCAGACTGTTCTTCTGACACAAATCTGTTCATTCTTCCAGCACTCAATGGTATTTTTAATATTCTTGGCTAGTGTCATCTTGATGGGTTGAAACACTATCTCGCTCTAGTGTTGATGTACATTTTTCTGATGCCTAATTATACTGAGTATCTTTTAAGGTAATCATTTAATTTTTATGGCATTTTGAAAAGATGTCAATGAGGTCTATTTAATTTGTGTTCAGATGGAAACACATAACTCAAACTAAATATGTGACAGTAGAATAAGAATCCATTTTATCCTAAATACTTGAGATATTTATACAGCCTACTCAAGTTTTTATCAACATAGATAAGGTGGCGGTGGTGGTGGTGGTGGTGGTGGTGGTGGTGGTGGTGGTGGTGGTTTTTAAGAGTTAATCTCTAAATAGGGGGCTGTAGTACTGAGCACTGAATCTCCTTTGCTTGATTAATTTTTATGTTAGGGAAGTAATACAAGGATTCCATCAAATGACCCATCAGTTTGAGGAAAAAGCATATCAGAATTGATGGTCAAAGCCTATATGGCTTTATGGTTTAGTCTCTAGGGGTATGTAATGCTCTTGTGAAAATAGTATTCCTCATGATAATAACGAGGAACTGGTGGGCCTCCAGGGCTGGGAGCTGAACTGAGGGGCAGTTCTACCCTGTCTAATAGGGTCACTATGAGTTGGCAAAGAATCGATGGCTGTCAGTTTGGTTTGTTTGACTTGCGTACTGGCATTCAGTGTGTTTATCGAAATCAATAAATTACAAGCATTTAGATGTCTATTTTTTACATACAAAATTTAAATCCCCCAAGCCTCTGAAAACTGCGAAGATTTCACAGCACTAGGTTGGTACTCTCCCATCCAAGAATCAGTGAAACTGGCAGGGTGTGAGGCATTCAGGCTCCCTCAGTTCCTCCTACTGCCTTCCCTGACCCTGGTCACTTGCTTCTATTACCTCTCTTGGACCTTACATGCATTTGAATTAGAACACCATAGAGTACAGTGCTCTACATGTGCAGCAGCTCTAACCATGTCACTCTCTGTCTCTATGAAGCCTCTTCCAACAAAATTCAAATGCGATTGTATGTGCACACATAAACACACGCATGCACCAGAGCACCCTTCTTAACAGAGAGTCAGGAGGGTCTCTTATTTGCTGTCCTCACTTTGGACACAAGTCCCTTGATGATGAGTAGGAGAAAAGGAACATCAGGTAGTGGGGGAAACCCTAAGGAGGAACAGAGGAGAGCTTTAACTAAGAATAATGCTACTAGGGGAATGATGGCATGTGAGGAAAATTAGATACTTCCAGACTGTCAGATTTTTCCATACAGCAAAATTAACTTTTCTAGTTTTGTCTAAAACTGGCCCCAGGAAATTTCAAATAGCACATCTCAGATTATCTAACCTACAAAGGAGTAGCCGGCCTTCCACCCACCCCCACCCCACCCCCGCCAAAAAACCAAGCGGTACAAAGCTCCACTGGGTACACATTTCAAAATATACATTCTCCTGTTTGGGCAGGCATCTGGCAACTTGCTCTGAGCTAGTGCACCCACACTTTTTTCCCAAGGTCATTGCTGGTGACAAGACCTTGTGCTCTTCTCACAAGCCAGAATGCAAACATAAATCAAGTCAGTGTAAGACGCCATCATCACCTCACTCAAATACACCTCGTCAAGTGAACTCAAACTTCAAGAAGATGCTCATTTGTTTGGTTTTGTTGATGTGAGGGTGATAGTGCATTTGGAGTTTAGTCATTGCACTAGGTCAGACTGTTAATCAAGCTTCCTATATAGAGGTTCTGAAGATATTGTGTAAGAAGGTCTGAGTTGTCTGGCTAGACCAGAGCTTGCACACTGCTATTGAATAGAAGTTCCGACACACAGAATCCAGGACAGATAAACCCCTCAGGACCAATACTGAGAGTAGCAACACCACGAGGGAAGGTAGGGGGGAGAAGCAGAAGAAAGGGGAAACCAATCTCAATGATGGACATACAGCCCCACTCCACCACCCAGGGGAACAAACAGCAGAAGTTTGGGTGAAGGGATACAGCAGAGGCGTAAAATATAAAACTAAAAAGTATGTATAAAGTATCAGTGGTTCACGTGGGTGGGAGGAGGGGAAAAAAGGAGCTCAAGGAGAAAGAACATGTTTGGAAATGATGATAGCAATGTATGTACAAATGTGCTTCATACAAATTGGTGTATGAATTGTTACAAGAGCTGTAAGATCCCCCAATAAAATGATTTATTTAAAATAAAAAGGACTGATTAGTGGTAGACAGGGGACTGGTTTTGCCACCATGACAGTGCACCTGCTCACACAAAAAAAACAGCATGCCTCTATCGCCCGATCTGATCCCAGCACACCGAGGCAAAATACTAAGGGTGTACAACAGAACAGGAAGGGGAACAGAGCAACGAAGTCCCCAGGGAATACCAAAAATAGACTTTGGGGCCAGGGCTAGCTGACCCATCATACTCTATGAGAAAACACTCCTAAAGGCCAACAAACAGTCCTTGAACTAACTAAAAGCTTTTCTTTCTTGTGTTTTGTTTTGCTTTTTGTCATTGGCTTGTTGGTGGTGGTGTTGTTCTTTTGTTTCATTTTGTTGCTTGGGTTTGCTCTGTCTCGTTTTTGTGCATGCTATGATTTCCACAGGTCTGTCTAAATGAGATAGGCTGGATGAACAATCTGGAGGAGAAAACAATGGGACTGACAGCTGGGGGAGGGAGATGGGAAAGGGGGGTGTAGGGAAAAAGGAAGTGCTGTTAACAAACCCAGGGACAAGGGAACACCAAGTGATCCAAATAGATGGTGAGGAGGGTGTAGGAGGCTTGGTAGAGTGTAACCAAGAGTAATGTAACCTAGAGGAATTACTGAAACACAAATGAAGGCTGAACATGAGAGTGGGACAATCGGAAAGTAAAAGGAAATCAAGGAAAGAGGTAGGAAGCAAAGGGCATTTATAGAGGTCTAAATAAAGGCATGTGCATATGTAAATATATTTATGTATAACGATGGGGAAATAGATCTATATGCATATATTTATAGGTTTAGTATTAAGGTAACAGATGTACATTGGGCCTCCATTCAAGTACTCCCTCAATGCAAAAATACTTTGTTGTATTAAAGTGGCATTCCGGGATGCTCACCTCCCCAACACAATTGCTGGAGGCAAATGGGTGCATAAGCAAATGTGGTGACTGAAGTTGATGGTGGTCGGCTATCAAAAGTTATACATTCTAGGGTCTTAAAAGCTTGAAGTTAAACAAGTGGTCATGTAGCTGAGAAGCAACAAAGCCCACATGAAAGAAGCACACCAGCATGTGTGATCACGAGGTGTCGGAAGAATCAGGTATCAGACATCATCGGAACAAAAAAATCATATCTTTGTGAATACGGGGGAGTGTGGAGTGAAAACCCAAAGCTCATTTGTAGATAATTGGACATCCCCTTACAGAAGGGTAGCAGGGAGGAGAGGAGCCAGTCAGGGTGCACTGTAGCAACAATGAAACATACAACTTTCCTCTAGCTCCTAAATGCTTCTTCCCCCACAAGTAAAATGATCCCCATTCTACCTTACAAATCTAGCTAGACCTGAGGATGTACACTGGTACAGATAGGAACTGGAAACACAGGGAATCCAGGGCGGATGATCCCTTCAGGACCAGTGGTGAGAGTGGCGATACGAGGAGGGTAGAGGGAGGGAGGAATGGAAAGGGGAAACCAATTACAAGGATCTACATATAACCATCTCCCTGGGGGACAGACAACAGAAAAGTGGCTGAAGGGAGATATTGTATAGTGTAAGATAAGACAAAATAATAATTTAGAAATTATTCAGGGTTCATGAGGGATGGGGAATAATTATCAGCTGATGCCAGCGGATTAAGTGGAGAGCAAATGTTTTCAGAATGATGAGGGCAATGATTGTACAAATATGATGTATGTATCAATTGTGATAAGAGTTGTATGAGGCCCCAAAAATTGACTATAAAAAAAGAGAAAAGAAATAACAGTATGAAAACATCCCCCAAAAAAGCATGCCTCTCTTGTCCCTCATATCCTAATCACCTGAACTCACTCCATGTGACTTCTTTCTGTTTCCATGAATGAAGGACAGTGGTTTGACAACACAGAAGAGGGGGGGAAAAAACAAGGGTGTCACCCAAACTGCTGAGTTTGAAAAATGTTTCCAAGAATGTAATCACAGATTAGACAAATGTGTGAAGTGTAATGGAGAGTACTATGAAGGGGATAAAAAATTTAAATGCATAGTTTTGAAAAAATTGTAGTTTTTGTCGGGTTCCCCCTAGTAGCTTCCAATTTCATAGCAACTCAAGCCATCACCATACATCAAACTGACAGAGAAGGGGTGGGTTTTGTGTGTAGGTGGTGTTGGTTATTGCACAGGGGCAAGGGGCTTCTGGTGGCATAGTACCTTATGCCTTGGGTGTCAACTGTAATGTCAGCAGTGGGGAACCACTAGTCAGTCCTCAGAAGAAAAGGATGAGGCGTTCTACTCCCATAGAGTTAGCCTTTGGGAAACCCACAGAGATAGTTCTGCTCTGATCTCATAGAGTCGCTATGGCTCAGCATCGACTCCATTGAAGTGAGCTGACAAACTAAAGGCAGGAGATCTGAAAGAGGATGCGGAGACGTTGTCTCAGGTACTTTGGACATATTACTATGGTGGAACCAGTCCTGCAAGAAGGGCATCATTTTTGGCAGAGGGTTAGCAAACAAGAGGAAGACCCTTACTTAGGTGGATTGACACCGTGGCTGCGAGAATCGGCTCAAATACAGTAACAAGTGCGAGGATGGCGCAGGACTGGGCTTTGTTTCTCTCTCTAGTGCACAGGCCCCTATGAATCCGAACTGACTCCAGGGCTCTACAATATCAACTACTACAACCCTGAAGTTCAAACCTACCCAGTGGCTTCCCAAAAGGGAGGTGTGGCCATGTGCCTCTGTAAAGATGACAGCTAGGGAGCCCCTGCGGGGCAGTTCTACTCTGTGGCACAGGGGCAGCCAGGAGTCGGAATGTGCTTCACAGCAAAGGGTGTGCTTTGTCTCAGTTTGTGCCTGCTGCTGTTTATGCTATGCACTGAGTTTAACATGTGACCCTCAGGAGCGAATGAATGGAAACACACCCATGATGCTTCCATGATGCCAGATGCAAGCTGACACTGTTTCTGAGTTCTGGGCATATTATTTTTTCAGAGATAATTTCCTGTAGCGGTGACACACCGAGTCCTATTTCATGTAAAAGCATCAGCAGCAGAGGAAAGCACTGCACAGAGAGAAGACTATGACACATAACAGGCTTTCCATAGAGGAACAAAAGGGTGGATGTCTTGGGCTGAACTCTTTTCTTGTATACAGACAGTAAACAAGCTGAACACATCTCACCTAAGCATAACATTACAACTACTTGAAGCCCAGCTCAGGCATCTGGACAAGAGGCAGCAAGGAAGGATGGGAGAGAGTTAATGGGCTGGGCGTCCCCAAAGGTGCAGAGTGGGAATCAAGGGAGGATCCAGGACGAGCCAAGGCTTCTGGCAGAAGTCTGAGAGGAGAGCAGCAGAAAGGAGCTGCTCTCTGGGTCCTCACAGATGTAGCCAGTGAGAGAGCAGCAGTGCTGCCCCCTGGCGGTGCGCCGAAGGCAGGGCCGCTTCCCCCAGGGCTGGAGAGCTCTGGGGAAAGACAAATCCTGTCACTTTGGATGCCAAGTAAGGGGGCACTGTGTGCCGGTGGTGTACCTATGTTGGCCAAAGCGCTGCCCACTGTGCATTTGCTTCCCACAAGCACAGTTATCCTTCCTCGTGCATCCAGGAAAGACAGTTCTAGAAAAACACAAGCAGTAAAATAAAACACTGCCAGGTCTCGAACCATCCTCACCATTGTTACTATGCCCACTGATGTAGCCACTGGTTCGAGCTGTTTTATTGCCCGTCCTCCACTTTTTGCCAAGCATCATGTCCTTCATGGACTTGATGTCCCTTCAGGGACTGGTCTCTCCTGACAGCACGTCCAAAGATATCAAATGAAGTCCAGCCATCCTTTGTCCCCATGTTCTCTTGGCAGTCCTTGTACTTTTATTGCTCAGTGTCTGATTATTTGGGACCAGGCCTTATTGCTGCCCCTTCCTCACCTTGGCCCCCAATCCCGACCCCAAGCCCTGCACATCCACTGTGTGAAACCTCCTGTTCCTGTAACCATCCCTGTGCTTTTGTGTGGGGGGTCTAGCTGGGTTCCCCTGGCAATTCGCCAGCTGCCCCTGGGAAAGTTCATGGAGTCGGCTAATTAGTAGAAAAGCCAAACGTCCAGCTGAGATTGGTTTACTCCCTAGCACCCTTGGGCAGGAGCACAGCCCCACTCCCGGTCCCAGGTAGCCAACGACCACACCTAGGTTCTCCGGACTTGGCAGCTGTAACATGTGGCCTGGGCTTCCCCTTCATTTCCTGCTCCTTTCTGGCTTGCTGTCTGACTTTTCTTTGCGGAATTAAAGCTGCAAATTGACAGGATCCCATAAACACTCTAAAGCCACAAAAAAACACCAAATGCCCACCCAAACATGTGAAACTTCCAAAAATCATCCTTAGAAGATTCCCAAACCCTAAACATTCCTAAACCCCATATATGCCCTGAAAACACCATGAAAGCCCTAAGAAAACCTAAAATGCTGGGGGAAAAAAACACATATAATATGAAAAATGCCCTAAAATCCCTAAGGAACTCTGTAACATCACTAAAAACACCATATTGTGCTGAAAAATACCTATACACTCTAAAAAACCACCCCTAAATCCCTTAAACACTCCCTAAAATCTTATAAAACACCCTAAAAACCCCAAACCACCCGAATGCCCCAAACACACCTTGAACGTCCACAAACAACCTAAAAGCCCTAAAAAATCACATGCCACCAAAAAGCCCTAAATGACCGCAAAATTCCAACTCATAGCCACCCTATAGAGGGCTTCTGGAGCTGTCAGTCTTTTATGGGAACAGCTTTATCGTTCTCCCAAGGAGAAGTTGGTAGGTTTGAAACCCTGACCTCATATTTAGCAGTCTAATAATTGCTGGACAGTGCCACCAAGGCTCTACTGGTGTAGTGGGTTACACATTGGGCTGCTCACCTCAAGGGAAACGGTTCAAAACCACCACCCACTCCTTGGGAGAAAGAAGAAGCTTTCTTTCTATTCCCCTAGATTTCTCATTGAAGGTGTAAAGTAACCTGTTAAATGCTCGCAGTGGCAGCAGCAATGTCTCATAACCATGGGGAAATGTGGTTCAGAAACTTCAGAAGCAAGCATCCACCAGTAGGTGACTGACCAGCAGTATTGACTTGGGCAAAGAGAAGGTGACATGGAAGGGTAAGGAGAAGAATGCGTGCAGAGGGCAGGTTGGCAGCTGAGCCTAAGTCCAGTAGAAACAACAGCAGAATGGCCTGTTCCTGGAAGGGCCACAGGAGATGGTGTGACTTCATGTAGCCCCCACTTACATGTGTAACAGCAGCAATTGCCTGAACACGTGGTCTCCCCAGGGAGGAGCCTTTGTGTGGTGTTAAGATGCTGTTACTGTCTGTTGTACTGTGGTGGCCTGCATTTGGCTGTAATGGTGGAAATTTTGCAGCCAGTAGTTCAAATGCCTGCTGGGTCACTCACTGCAGGTAGACTTCAGCAGTTTCCAGACAGAGACGAGGGAGGAGGACCTGGTCTTCCACTTCTGAAAGAACTGGCCAGTGTGAACCTTGTGAATGGCAGAACACTATACCTGAACATGAGTACCGCAGGCTATAAGGCATGATGGTTTGACACAGTGGCTGCAGCAATGTGCTCAAACATAGGATAGTGCTGGCCTGGAAAATAGTTCATCGTCCATTAAAAAAAATCATTATATAGGGGCTCATACAACTTTTGTTGTTGTTTTTCCCTAAGGGAGAGCAGTGTATTGGTACACTGAGAGGTATATAGATCAATGGATACGAACAGAAAAGCTACACATATATTCACCAGTCAACAGGAAACTAGCCTTCGAAAAAGGACACAGAAATATCCAAAGGGACAAATTCTGCTTGCTCAACAAATGGTGTTGGACAAACTGAGATACCGTATGTAGGAAAATGAAGCAAGCCCCAAACCTTCCCCCATGCACAGAAATTAACTGAAGAGGGGTTAAAACCTGAAAGTAAACCTCCGGGCTATCATAATCATTTTTTCGATGACCTCATCGGTCAGAAATCATTGTAGGAACGCCAAAGCGTTCTTGTGTTCAACGTCTACATACATAGCAGGTGCTCCAGTAAAGGGGAATCTTGGTGGAGCTGGCTCATCCATTCCTGAAGAGAGTAGAGCACCACGTTGGCCCATCACAGAGCTCAGGTGTAGAATCTTCCTCACTGTCATCCTTTAACTCAGCAGTGTCAGTGTTGGATTATGAATTTCCCAAAGAACCAGTATCGCTCAATTCTGTGCACAATGCTGACTCACTCTCGCTGTTATTTCACTGGTCTAAAAACCCATTTAGGTTAAAATGACACTTTTTTGATGCCATGACCTAAAATTTTTAGTGAGAAAATGTTCCCAATGACATTACATGGGTCTTCGTCTAATCCTGATGCCATGTTCTTTTTCACAGAGACCAGCTTCTTGTATAAATTGCTCAGCATACAGATGGAATAAGAACAGTGAAAGGATACAACCCTGATGCACACCTTTTCTGATTTTAAACCATGCAGTATCACCTTGTCCTGTTCACAGTCTCACCTGGTTCTATCTCTTGGCCTTTGCATATGAGTACAATGAAGTGTTGTGCAATGCCCATTCTTTTCCATGGTATCCCCAAGATTCACCTCCTTCCACTCGTGGTTTCCAGAACGTGGGGTTGGGACAAAGCCTGGATAGTCTCATGGCAAGACCAGATCAGGAATGGAGCTGAGCCGGGAGCAGCTTTATTTGCTTGCTCCAGGGAAAGTCTGCCAATGTGACTAAGCCTCAGGGGCTTTCTACAAATGATAAAGGTGAATCCCTCTCTCGTTACCCACTGATCATCTCTGAGCCTCTTGCTCTCATATCCCTTGCACAGACCTCTACCATTAGATGGACAATTCGGTAACGTTTGAACACTTTTCTGATGCTGAGCCTGGGGAGCAACTAACAGCTGAGTAAATATTGATTGAAAGATGGTGAGTGGAAGAAAATAGCTTTGCCAGGTCCAGGTTGTGATGGAGATGAGAGTGTTACCAAATCCTGCTGTCCCCATGGTGGGTTTGCTGTATTGTGCCCAGTCCTGAAAGTCTGAGCCAGGGGTTTTAACGTGGCCCCTTTCAAAACATATAGGTGGAATTCTTGGACCATGAGCTGTCCATAAAGCTTTACCAAGGAGATGTCCGCCCTGGAGCGAAACAACCCAAGAACCTAGATCTTCGTGAAGGTGTTGGTTGGTAAGGGATGCAGCGGAAATCATAAACTTGACTGAAAGCAAAAGAAACTTTGCCTTCATGTGCCTGCAGCTGGACGAAGTGGTGCAGGAGCACACCCTCCTTTGTGATTCTTCTTGTTCTTTTTATGAGCTGCTCCCTGGCCTGTGTAGTCCCGTAAATCTGGAAACTCTTTGCTGGTGGGGGCAATTGTTATATCCTCCCCCCAGATCCAGATGTCTTGTCCATGGTCAGTGTGCAATCCTTGTTTGCCAGAGGAGTGGGGCATCTAAAGGCAGGCAGGGGTCACATACTTTTTTTCTACACTTTCTAGAAAGACCAGAGCTAAACATCTTGCAGCCCTTTTCATGTCCTCATTCTTTTCTGTATTTATTTTCCATGAAAGAGGAGAAGAAACGCGACAGCATCTACTGACAGCAAGTCAAATGCCATCGTGTGTGTTCAGAGGGCAGGCTGGTTCTCATTTGCCTAACTCATCAGTCCCATCGTGCCATGTCCATGTTAGATTGTTTAGGGAAACAGATGACATATGTTATGATGCTAAATAAGCTGAAACAGTGCCAGGATGGAGGCAGAAGGGTTTTATTTGTTTGTTTTTAAATGAAGCATGGCTTTCTAGTGACTTATTGTGGTGGGGAAGGGGGGCACCGAGAGCAACAAGACATGGCTGTGACAGTGGTCTGGGAATTGAGACAAATCATTGCTTCTGCAGCAGAGATGAGCTGCCTCTGACCTGTCAGTTACTTGAAGGGAGACTCTGCATTTGGTCAGACAAGTCTCAGTTGGAGATGGTACCAGCTTTCCTCCTGAGCCTCTGTGGTTCCCTTTGAACTACACAGGCCCGAATCGCTTTTAGCTGAGCAACAGCAAATGGCAACACAGACTTGCCATATTGCTCTTTTGCGTACACTCTTTAAAAATCATACTAAATATACATGCATCAAAACATTCGTCACTTCCACGCTCTACAAGATTATAATTAAGTGGCATTCTGCATGTTGTTCATATATCATCCTTACCCATTCCAAAATTATGTCATCACCCTTATGGAAGCTCAGTATCGTCTCAGGGATGGCACTTCCCCTCCAGGCCCTACTGGGTTAGGCTGGGTTGACTAGAGAAATAAATCCAAGGACACTCATATAGGTATAAGAAAGACTCCACCTCACTTATTTGTCCAATTGACATGGCATTATGTAACAACCATACTTACCTTCCTACCTATCCCTGGAAACAATTGGGAGATGTTTGTCTCTATTCATTTTCCTAGCCTAGATATTTTTTGTAAGTGGAATTAAGCAAAATGTGTCCTTTTTGAAGCTGATTTATTTCACTCAGCATAATGCTTATGAGGTTCATTCCTCTTGTAGCCTGTGTCAAGAGTTCATTTCTCTTTATGGCTGAGTAGTAGTCCATTGTATATACCGTAGGCAACATGTTTGACTTATCCATTCACCTATTGATGGGTATTTAGACCGTTGACACGTTTGCGAGATTGGGAATAATGTTGCAAGGGCCATCTGTGTATTTGTATCTATTTATGCGCTTGCTTTTAATTGCTTATATCCTTCATTTCCTTTTCTTTCCTTGTTAGACTCAGTATGATCCCCTTCTGCCCATCCTCTAGCCTCACAACCTCTGTGTCTGATGTGCCAGGATCTCACCAGAAGCCTTAACACCAAGATTCTGAGCCCTGACTGACCATTCTGACCATCCAGGGAATTGAATATTCCGGAGCACACAGAAGATGAAGTTATCAAAACTCCTTAGGCATAACCGAACAACTGGAGGGAGTGCTTTATTGGGCTGGGGGGCTGGGGATTATAGTTGTGAAGGACACCAAGAACAATTGTCATTACCTAGACTGTAAAGACTATGTTCGACATCCATGCTGGTGAGTAGCAGCTGGATTTCAGAAGCTCACAAGTGGCCATCTAGGTGGCAAGTATTGTCACCCTCACTCTGGAGGAAAGAGTGGTGAGTGGACCACATGAACATTAGACTTCATGACTCTGAGCACAGAATAACTAGATGATCTCCAACTATCAATTCCAACTTCTTTGAAAGGGATCACATCCAAAGGTCCTAGATAGTGAAGCAAAATTCACAGTCATAAAAGAGACCAGACTTATTGGCTGGATAGGGACTAACAGAACCTCTGAAACGATGGTCCTTATTCACTAAGTTTGAAAATGAACTCCTACCTGTGGTTCAATATTCAGCCAAATAGTAGATTGGTCTATAATGGGAGCAATTACACAAGTGAGGCACGCAAACCTGAAAACAGCAAACCATTTGATCTCAAAAGGGCAGTATTAATCCAAGGCCCAAGTTCAGAAGGGTAGGAAGAGAGGAGGAAGGGAAACAGAAGACATAAGTAGGGAGTGGAACAAGTCATATTATATTGTGGAGATTGCAATAAGTGGCATAAAACACAATGGGTATGAATTGTTGAATAAAAAACTGATGATCTTGGTAAACCTTCACCTAATTCACAATAAAAACTTATGAGAGAGAAAAAAATCCAAGCACCTAGGCTGCATTGCAGGCCAATAAAATCGGACTCAGTGGAGATGGGACAAAGATGTCTTTTGGACAGCTCTCTGGCGATCCCAATGAGCACACAGGCTGATACCCACCATCTGGAAACTATGGGGTAGCTGCTTCTCCGGTAATGCCTCGGGGGAGCGCTTGGGTCCCTCAAAGAATGCGGGATGATGAAGGGGCAAAGGTCATCAAACCTCACCCACAGCTTTACACTGGGGGGCTGCTCTCTGAGGAATGTGGGAAGGGTCCACTTGCATGCTGTCTCTGTGCAGCAGATCCAACAGACTCAACACCTTTCCAAAGCTGGCAAGAAAGTCCAAGAGACTAGATGTGGGCACCACGCTGTGAGTTTCCCAGAAGGCACGAGACAGATCGAGAGCAGTCACAGGAACACAGACTCCTCCGGAAATGCCGCCATGCGCAGAACATGCATCTTTAATTTCATTTCACACTGACTCAAGCATTCAGTCCTTTTTACGAAAACCCAGCTTCTCATTACAGTAACCGGTTTAAAATGACAATCTTCTGTTGAGCAAGTCTAAGAAATGACCTTCCTTTATTTTACATGGTATAAAAATTCAGTTTCCTAGGCCGACGGGCTCTAGGGACAGGTGTTTTTATGTACTAGACATGGCTTTCAAAGTTCTTCAATTGCCTAAATTAATAACGACTTTTTTCCTTTGGCTTTTCTAAGGGACACATTAATTTCAATCTTTTTCTAAGGAAGTGAATCTCTAGCTATCTCATTTGGATAACTTTCTGCCTTCAGAGTAGAATTTGAAATAATCTGCAAGGTTACCCCTTCCCCACCCTGCCCCAGCAGCCCAGCCTCTTTCTTCCTTCCAGCCTCCAGCCAACGGGGTTTGGTTGGGAAAGGAGATGCAGAAGGGAGTCTCTGGATTTTTCTATCAAAAGGTTGGCCACAACCCCCAGTAGACCAAATGTAATTCATTATGGCGGGTTTTGGTTTTTACTACATTAAGAGTTATCCTTAGGGAAATTACAAACAAACAGAAATAGGAAGACTTTATATTTTATTAACGGATGTACTGCTCAGTCTCATTATATTTTAAAAGACACAGTATAAAAAAAAAAATCTGGCTCCATTTAAAATGTCCTGACTAGCAGAACTTAAAATACACAAATCTTAACATGAAAGTCTAGATGAATAAATAAAATAAACAACGAAACAGCTTTCTCAGGAAAAGCCATAATAAAGAGCTCGACTATTTTTTGAGCTGTTTAAGATGCTCGTGTTAAAGGGAAAAGAGTATCATTGTTGACTTTGAAATGTAGAACCATTTGCTTAATTCAGTGATGCTAAAATGGGCAGTTTGGCTGAAGAAAGAAATTGGCTTGTAGCATTTGATGAGCAATTTCTTCTTTTGAATATAGAAATGACCAGGGATGCGGACACGCTTTTTATTCTTTTGAGGACCCTCTAACCAAGAAATCTTTTAAATGATCATTACACAGTGAATGCCTGGAGGCTCTGGAAACTATTTATTTTGACATTATTATAAGCTCAAAATGATTCACCAATGCAAAAGAAGAAGAGAAAAAGCAATTAAATACTAAGCTGTAAACACTGGAAGCTTTTCTGTGCTGAAAATAATTGGACAGAGTTTTTTCTTTTTTTAAGTAATAGTGTCCAAAGAGATTCAATGATCTTATTGCTTATGGATTTGGAGCTTAACTATATTCCTTATTTTAAATTTGATATTAGAATAGCAAGATTATAGACCTTGATACAGTGTGACTTGGAGAAGTATCGTTTCATTAAATTATCAAGTTAAGGCTCAAGGAGCCTGGTGTAATGTGTGTGACCATGAGGCCAGCCAGTTGGAATCCGCTATGGCTCACAGAGAAAGATGCGGTTCTCAGCTCCTGTAAAGATTTAGAACTTCGGGAACCCACAGGCATAGTTCTACGTTGTCCTTTCAGGGGTCCTCAAACTTTTTAAACAGGAGGCCAGTTCATTGTCCCTCAAACCCGCTGGAGGGCCGGACTATAGTTTAAAAATAAAACTATGCACAAATGCCTATGCGCACTGCACATACCTAATTTGAAGTAAAAAAAAAAAAGGGGGCAAAAACACCCGGCATGCTGAATAAATGTCCTCTGAGGGCCATGTGGTCCGCAGGCCATAGTTTGAGGACCCCCTAGATTGATATAAGTCAGAATCGACTTGATAGTGTTAGGTTTCTGGGGTGGTTGACCTCAGTTCTTGCTTAGCAACGCTGAAAGAATTCATATGGCAGAAGCACTTTTGTAAATCCAAGTGAATGTTATGAAAGAAAGTTTCAGGTATCGCAGTCCCCAAAAGTCCCCACTATCTCCGGAAAGCACGCCGGGCTGCATGGCAGGGGTGGGGAAAGTTTGCAGCTGAATATGGCGGTTTCATGGGAGGAATACCTGAGCAGGAGTGCAGAACCAGCTGAGGAGCCACGGCAGGAACCCCCAAGGGCCTCACCCTCCACTTGCAGAGCACGTGAACAAGGGAGGGCGACAAGGAGCCCAGGCCTACTTCTATCACCTCCCAACACCACTGGAGGGCATTGGTCGATCGTACTGGTTGATTTTGGTGCACTTTTGTGAAGTCCTATTCTGTATGACCAGGTGGACCTTCCACCTGGGTCTACATGACTTGGGTCAGAGCATGCTCAGTTCTGAATTTTGCCATAGGTATCTAATGAGTGTGCCTGATTTATTTCCAACCCCTTTGTTGTGGCCCGGACAGCTCATTTTCGTTTAGTGCTGGCATTTGGGAAGACAAGCCCTAATCTAGCAACCTGTCAATAGCAGTAAGTGAATGGAATTAAAACTCAACTCATAGCCATAAATTCAATTCGGACTCATAGCGACCCGAGAGGACAGGGCAGAATTGCCCCCTGAGGATTTCTGGGGCTGGAATTCTTTACAGGAATAGAAGCCTCTTTTTTCTCCCTCCCAGTGGCTCCAAAGGACTGACCTTGCAAGGAGATGTCCAGCGGGTGCCTGTAGGCTCCTTCATTGAAAATCTCTGCTAGTTTATGAAGCGGGAGGGAAATTTTGAGGAGGCCGTCTGCGGCAGAGTTAACTCCCCATTAAAGCCAATGAGCTTTTCCACATCTCTCAAAAAACAAACAAAAAAACCTAAAGTGACTACTTCAGATTAATATGCTGTAGGTAGAACCACCTCCCACTCAGCAAACCAAACCAATCAACCAACCAACCAAACAAACAAAAACACCCCAAATCCTGTTGCCTTCAAGTCAGTTCTGACTCATGCTCACCCCTTGTGGTACAGAGTACAATTGTTGCATGAGGTTGTCTAGGCTGTACCCTTTATGAAAGCAGATGACCCCTTCCTTTTGTGGTACAGCTAGGTGGGTTTGAACTGATAACCTTTATATAAGCAGCCCTATCCAGCGATCTATGTCAACTAAAGTGTCAAAGCATGTAAAGACTGATCCACAACCCCCACTTCTCTCTTCCTCTTCTGTGATGACCTGGAATCCACCTTTTGATCTGGTGGCACCATATTTGTGAAGCAGCCCGAATCACTGACGGACGGTGTGCAGGACAAACACCCTGTAGAATTGCCCTTCCAGCGTCAGAATTTGCATGAACAAGAAATAAACTTCTAGATTTTAAGCCACTGAGGTTTCAGGGGTAGCTTCTTTCTGCAGAACAGACTAGGCTATCCTGCCTGATCATCTCTTCACAGGGTTTTTGTGGAGAGCTACCGGAGCAGCTCGATCCAGGGGAGCTGCCAAAGCAGATACCTACACTTTATCTGGGATTGTAGGTTGTAGTACCAAAGTTTTTATTTGCCCGGGAGGCACTGAGTAAATTTTTTTTCTTCTGAAAACAGGACAATATGTAAGTAAGTTTGGAGACATATGTAGCTGGAGCTGAAAGTCCTCTTACCTTGCAGTTTTCTTTGGTAGAGATAGACTTGTTCTTAATGAAACCCATGACAGTCAGTGTCACAAATGACTTCTGAGGAGAGGCCAAACAGCTAAGTCAAGGCCAGCCTACCGTTCTCTTAAATGCTGTCTCATGCTCTCATCTGCTCTGACGTGTTTGCTCAGGGGCATGTGGCAGCCACTGGGCGGGCCTTACCATTGGCACTGAAAATCATTGTAGGGGATATTAGAGGATTTACATCAAGAAGACCTGACTTCCTGGCCATTGCTCGGGGGCCACAGTTCCCAAGACAATCAGTGTCAAGGGCAAAACAAAATAAAACATGACGAGGCCTCTGGGGCTGGGTTGAGCTGGATATGTAACCAAAGCCCCCTTCTACCAGGATCTTCCCAAGAGGAGATTGCTCTTTTCCATAGCTAAACAATTTTGTTTAACACACGTTCTGCTGGGGAACCTTCTGGGAAGCAGAAGAAAATAAATCTGCCTTCCTTTGAATTAAGCTGGGTTGGGTCCAAGCCCTGTGTAGTGTGTATTCTTATCATAACATCTAAAGGAGTCTCATTTCACCATTCTTAGCTATTAAAAAAAAAGTTCCAGGCACAATAATTCAATTTAAAATTACACACCAGGAGTAGTTCATATTTAATACACTTTATACAGGTATTACAGGTACAAGGGACGTACTTGTTAACTGCCAGGTTGCTGGCTTGAACCAACCAGCTACTCCACAGGAGGTACTGTGTTTCTGTGAAGATTTTCAGCTTGGAAGCCCACTGGGAGAGCTCTCCTCTGGCTTGAGTCTGAAGGTGCTTGACAGCAGTAGCCTTTTGTTTTTATAGAGGTATAAAGCTTTCTTTCTTTCTTTTTTTTTCTCGGTATAAAGCTTTTTAGAACAACAAAAACAATTCCTTTTGGAAGTAAGCCAGAGATAAAACCACAAGTTACATGCTTTACTTTTTTTCTGTCCTGCTGCTGGCAGCCACCCTTTCATCGATTGTGCACACCAGCATGGTGGTGAAGTGGTGAACTCTGCGCTCTCACTCCCCTGGCTACACACTCGGTCTCCTCACTCATCGTGTGGCTTCACCCAACGCACGGAGCCTCCTGCAGGCTCCTCACCCTGTGTGTGTAAAAGTGCGAAGGAGACAGACTTCCTCAGAGCTGTGCTTTAGAGAGAATCCTCCTCACATACTCAGCACCGCCTTGAATAGGGCAGCACTGCATACATGACATCTACTTGATGATTGTTGATGGTGTGGTGGTGTGTTTGTACGGATAAAAAAAGAGCCCTGAATGGTTATGTAACAAGTAAGGGAATAAATAGATCTTCCTTCATCCACCTTCATCTTTCATTGTTCTATCACTCCCTGATTGCAATATTAGAGGCTAAAATGGGCAGAATTCCCACCTCTGAACAAAGTTTGTGCACATGGGTGTGCATGCTTGTGTGTCCATGTGAGTGTGCCTGTACAATGTGTGTGCACGTGTGTGTGCACATGTGCACTGGAGCCTGGCAGCAGCAGGGGAGGCGCCTGTCTCTGTTCAGCAGTATCTGACGGCTGCTGCAGGTGTAATGAGAAGTGATTGGTGATCTGTTCAGGGAGCTCCTGGGGTGGACTCAGGGAAGGAGCAGCAAAGAAGACATACTCATCTCCCCCATATGTAGATGAGGTGATGGAGGTGGGCGGTAGAGGAGCAGCTCCTTAGTAATGAGATCACAGGGGAAAGGCCTTGGATGAGGTGCCAGACATCCCTGCTTTCCCAGAGAGGGTGGGGACTGGGAACGAGGCTGCATCCTGCCTAATCAGTTACAGTTGCTCTGTCGCTCTGGGGAGGGAGGCAGATGAGGCAGGGAGCTTCCGGAATCTCTCATCTCCAGTCCTTCTAGGTGGATGTGGGAGCGTGTGAGGACGGCCACACTGGAGGGTCAGGGTTGATCGCCTTGCAGTGTGGAGCCCGGCCTGGACCTGCGTTGTGCAGGGTGACCAAGGAGCTCTGAGGGCAGGGTTCTGGGTGGGGGCTTTGTCTACTAAGACCCACAGCCGCGCCCTGTGTCGCAATGTTGGCATGCAATGTGCAAAGACTTGAGACAATGTGAAATGGACCATCCACTTCACTTGGAAAGACAGGAGGGCTGAAAATCAGATTGGGAGATCTGATCTCGTTTGCTGCACAGTTGTGAGAGGAGATATTCCTGGCTTCTCTCATGTTGGGAACCGGGCATAATCAGCCTGACAAAACCAAGGCCATATTGCCTGCCCAGCAGGGCTAAAGCCACGTCACCTCAACCTTATCTTACCCTGACACACACCAGATGGCCCACCCTTGTCTGCTCCAGCACCGGACATTCCAACTGCAGACTTGCGGCCGCCTGCCCTGTGTGCTCTACACCCCTGCCCTTCCTTTTTTTTATCTCCCCTTTGAACTCCCTTGTTTGCCTCACCCTTTATAGAGAGGCTTGTGTAGCAATAAACTCAGACCTTGACAAGAATCTGCTTGGTCTCGCTCCTCTCTCTCGCCCGTTTCTCTTTCAGGCTGGGTCCTCCTTGGAACCCCTCGAATAACTGAGTCCCGCGGGTTGGGGCACTCTCACACATGAAACTATATTCCTCCTCAGGCATCAAGGAGGTGATACGAATGCTTTGATAGCCTAGTATCTGTCAGCTGGGAGGCACAACATAGTGAGAGCCCTTATTAATCACTTGGAGATTAGCTGAGGGGTGGGAGAAGCCAGGCATGAGGCTTTCCAGGGCTGCTCAGCCTGCACAGGAGTCCTTTCCTGGGTTGGACAGAGGTGCTGCCATCTGAAAGCTCAGATAGAGCAGTTGGAAAATTAACTGACCTGGTACAAGATCTATTTACATATATCAAAAGATCCTGGGTAATAACATCTCATGTTTGTGCAGCATGCCACATTTGTCAAAGGGCTTTCTCATTTACTGTCTTACTTGGTCCTCAAACTAAGAGGCCTTTGGGCAGCTATTGCTGTTTAATTTTGGGCGTGGTAACAGCTTTGGGTATAGTACTGGGCTTGGAATCAGGCTGTGCAACCCACAGCAGGTCACTTAGCTGCTCTGGATTGGCTTTCTTCCTCTACGAAGGTCAGCGCTTGGACTAGACCATTTTCCCAGTGGCAGCTCTGCTGACATTTTGGCCAACATCGTTCTTGTGGGGCTGTGTTGTTCCCTGCACCAGGATGCTAAGCGAGCATCCCTGGTCTCAGCCCACTAGATGGCAGTGGGACTCCCTTCTTCAGAATGTCTCCAGGCATGGCCAAATGTCCCCAGCAGAGCATGCTGCTGGGCTGGCGCACGGCAGGATGATGCACTCAATGAGTTGGATTTTAAGTTTTCAGGTACTTTACATGTCTGCACAGGGAGACTACATCAACAATTACCCAGCAGTCAATGGATCATCACTGACCCTCTCTATAATTCCAACTGAGATCATGAAGCACCGACTGAGTTTCTGAGCTTAGCACCCTGCATGGCACAAGTTGTTTAGCACTCAGCTACAAACTAAAAGGTTGGCGGTTCCAACCTATCCAGAGGCCTCTTAAACAAAATCCTGGTGGTCTGCTTCAGAAGAGTTGGAGCCATGAGCACCCCATGGAGTGAAGAGATATAAACATGAATGTGGATGGGACTCTAGGTATAGCTACAACCGGGAACCATGGAATCAACTACATCATGGAATCAACTTCAACTCCTGGCCTCCTTGTGTGTCCAAGAAGAACTGTGCTCCCCAGGGTCTGGAAAGGCTGCTTGGTCTGAAGTAGATTTGCAGGCCCTTCTTTCTAGGTGCCGCTGGGTGGCCTCAACCTTCCAAGCATGCTATTAAAAGCCAATCCGTCACCTGTGTGCATCACTGAAGACACACAGACACAGGGAGCAATGCCCTGGCTGGGGCACTGGAACAGCGCTGGCATGCAGTGAGTGCTGCCCAGTTAGCGAACAGGTCTTCCCTTGGTACTTTCTCAGGTCTGTGTGAAGCTTTCTAAGCATCCAGAGTTCTCGGCCTGATTCTGCTGCCAACTTGCAGTGTGGCTTCGAGCTAGTCTCTTGCCCTCTCTGGGCTTGATAACAAAAGCAGGGCAGGCCAGCCACAAATATCGTGTGGCTAGCAGGGGAAAGCAGTTGAGGACACAATTGCAGATGGAGTTCATCCTTTGGACTCATCGCCCCTCCTCCCTAACACCCCCCCCCCCACTCCACACACACACCTTTTCAACTGCACCAGATGGGTTTTAACTTTCCGGCACCAGAAAAGCAGACCTTGAGTTTTTTCCTTTATGGAATGTAGGCCATCCCTGCTTATGTGTCACATTCAGTCCTCGTTCTTCTCCCTACTCTTGTCCCTCCTCCAGTCATCAACAAGTGACTGCAGGGCGGTTTCCCAGCAGGGCTGTGCTCAAAGATTCATAATGCTGGGTTTTCCTTTAGTTCTCCACAGTCTTGGGCTTGGAACAATCCAGGCATTACCTTATCAAATGCTCATTTTAGGGGGGAAGACGGGGGCACTGGAAACACCACATGGGGCTCAATCCTTTTCTGCACGTGTCTGAGGGGTTTCCAGGAGTTCGAATTTCAACTTAAGTGATTTATTTTTTGTTGTTTAATCGCGTGCCTGTCATCTGCTGGACATTTCTTCTACAGTGTTTTGTTGTTGTTAACCCCATTTCTAAGATCAGAGATAGAAGGGTCAGGCACAATAGGCAGTTAAATTGACTCAATCTGGGGTGTGAACCTGCTTCTGTCTGGTTCCTCATAGCCCTCAGTCATTTTAATGCAGGTGTTGTGAAGGGTGTGGGTTCAGCAGCCACACACTGCCTCATCTCGCCTCCTCGTTGATAGGCTGTGTACCCTTATGTGAGTTGTTTAATCTCCTACCAAGCTTGTGAGAGCACTACTTTTATTAGCTTCATTTTACCGAGACTGTGAGAGGTCAGGGGAGCGAAGGCTTACATATTGCCAGGCATATAATATGCTAATGATAGTCAAGATATATAACTAAGCATTTCTCTGTTCTTGGTTCTGTCAGTACCTGGTGTGGCCACAAAGGAGAAACCTGGTTTCCTGCTATTTTGAGCATCTAGTGTGAATGGCAGGAGATAAGTCACAAGCTAATGAACCCTTGTGGTGTAGTGCTTAAGCACCCTGGGCCCGGCTATCAAAAGATATAGTGTCCAGGGTCTTAAAGACTGGAAGATAAACAAGGGGCCATCTAGCTAAGAAACAACAAAGCCCACATGGAAGAAGCCACCAGCCTATCTCGACATGATCGCTGAAGACAAAGCGGGTGCATAAGCAAATGCGGGCATGTTTTCCTGATGTGCACTCACCCTTTACATAAAACTCTCTCTTATACATACGCATTTCTGTGGATTTGTTTCGCTAAGGCACCCAGACTAACATAAGCAGCATGGAACGCATTTAAGAAGCCTAGACAAGGGCAGGGCAGGATATTTGGAGGGACTGGATCCAGAATTAGAGAGGAAGGGGTCCTGGAGGTGAAACGGGCTGCTAGCTCCCTGTCCCAAGGGGGACAATGAGACTGCTGGCTCCCATGAAGATTTACAGTCTTGAAAACTCCATATAGGGTCACTGTGGTTGGAATCCACTGGACGGCAGTGGCCTTTTGGGATTGAAGGTGGAAGCCACCAAAGAGCCTGCGGGGAGTGTGTGAACTTCTGGAATACAGCGAACAACCTCTGCACATCTGCTTTTCGTGCTGCCCAAGTCATGCATTGACATTTGTCCAAAAGTGAACCATCACAGCTGCTCTCTCAGGAAGCTGGGGGCTGAGCCCGCTGGTTCCACTCTGTCAGCATTTCTGGTCCGGGTACCTGCCCTCTGCCCCGGCACAGGCAATGGGCTTTTGGAAGCAGTGCTCCCTGGGTAGTGGGTGTGATTTGGCTCCTCTGGCCTAACATGATGAATGCTGAGAGGGGGTGGATACTAGGGGGTAAAGCTCCCTGACCTTTCCCTAGCCCAGGGGAAAACTTACTATTTAAAGTAAGTTTTAGACAGAATCTTTAGAAAGATAAATTGTTTACTTAATGTACACAATTACTCCCCAACACATCTGTTTTGTGTCTGCTCAACTCAACCTCATAGGCTATGGATGACCTTGAGCAAGTTTTTAAAGTCACAATGGGTTTCTACCAGGATTGAGAGTTCAGCTCTCTCAACTCTCCAACTGGTTATTAGCACCATAGTCTCATTTCTATTTATGGATTTACTTTGTTTGAGGGAAAAAAGACTCCCAATTCAACTTTATTTTATTAGGAACTCCTTTGCTATGTTTTACACAAGAAAAAGACACAAACCGCTGTTCTGGATGAAGGAGAGCATCCGCATGAGGCCACAATGGTGTCGGAAGGACCCACAGCCACAGTTACTTAAATAAAATGACACTCATTCTGTCCTGCTGACTCTGACTCATAGTGACTCTGTGTAGGGATCCTGAAGTTGCTACCTTTACAGGAAGCAATAACCTCATCTTTCTCCTGTGGAATGACTAGTGGCTTCGAACCAGCGATCTTGCTGTTAATTGTCCAACACTATCCAGCATCACCACCTGAGCTCCTGAAAGCTTAAATGAGACATGGAAAACAAACACCTTTGTCACAAAACTGTCCCTGAAGACGGATCAATTCATGGAGTTGCGGGAGGGCCTGTGAGAGCATGAGCGGGACCTTCATTGGGATGTGCACACGACCGTATATCGCTGAGTCTGGCCCGGGGAGTGGACGCAAGCTTTCCACTGCCGGTCAGCAGTAGGAAAGAACTCAATGGTGGCTGAATGTGTGGCCCCTCAAAATGGATTTAGGGTCTCCACATAGACTCTCACTGTGAGCCACAGCCTATTGCTCAAAATTTAAGCTTAAATATGACTTAAATGCCTAACATTCTGTTTCCTTAAACTAGAGTACTGCCAGGATCAACTAGAGGCCTGGATGACCTATCAGGTCTGAACAACGATCTCAAATCACTTCACATGATCCATTCCACCAGTCATGTCACCAGTCACACCTCCTCACTTACCCATTCCAGAGACTGTGCCTGTATAACCTATCGACTAACACATTCCCACATGTTGTGATTATGAAACCAACCATCATGCTGGAATAAGGACCAATCACGATGTAAGGGGCAGGGTCAATGGGAAAGCAAGATAGGGGCTGAGGGGAGCCAAGAGGGTCCCGTCACTCAATCCCTAAACCTGATCTAATGTCACTAGACTGGGGTCTTCCTCACATCTCAAGGGCACCCGATTCATGATTGAAGTGAATTGTGCTTATTCAATCTTTGTTCTGCTTACCGTCCTGCTATTGCTGCCTCCTCTTCTTGCTTTATGTGTGTGGCTCCCTCTGTTGTGGTGACAAATGGCTTGAGAGGGATTTGACATAGGGAGAAAGCCCACCCACATCAACTGTCACCAGAAGCAGACACTAAGTTCATTTCTCTCACCTCACAGAACTATGCACATCAGACACTGGTAGAGCTGCCCGGAAGGGGAACCCTTAGTGCAGTGGTTCTCACCCTGTGGGTTGCGACCCCTTTGGGAGTCATATGACCCTTTCACAGGGCTCGTCCAATTCATAACTGTAGCAAAATTACAGTGATGAAGTAGCAAGAAAATCATTTAATGGTCGGGGGGGGGGGGGGTCACCACAACAAAAGGACCTGTATTAGGAAGGTTGAGAACCACTGCCTGAGTGTGCTTAGGACTTTGCTGCCCTCAGGGTCACCAGACATTCCTGAAGGCAGAGTCACTGCAGGAAGCCCTTCTGGGAAATGCCCTGAAGCCAGGTCTCAACCAACTCCATCCACCCTCACCCTCCTAGATCCTAATCATAGGCTGCATGGAAATGCTCCCTGCCACTTCAAAGACTGTAAGTCCATCGGAGCAGAAAGCCTTCTCTTTCTCCCTTGGAGTGGTGGCTGGTGAGTTCAAACTGCTCACCTTCTGGGTAACATAACCCACAGACCAGCTCCCCCTGAGCTCAGTTAGGTTTGCCACACAGCACACATTGTTGGGAACCTTCTGAAGTAGCTGTGCCATGTGCAGGTTGGGGGATTTCGCACAAGATGCAGAATTCCACCCTCTCTTGGAAAAAATAATTTTTGCAATAGCCTTGTATTCTCTTCTGGATCTGAGTAGCAGCTACTCTCATGCAGTCCTAGCACATACATGCTAGGTCTTACGCCGAGTCTGCTCCATGCTTTCCTGTGTCCTATGTGGCGCTGTAGGCACCCAAGGCATGGACTCTGCAGCCTGGGTTCAAATCTCTCCTTTCCACTTCCTCACTGTGTGGTCATAGGCTCATGGCTTTATCATCCTGTGCCACTGATTTTTCATCTGTAAAATGAGGCAAGAATAGAGTCCACACATAGGCTTCTTAAGTGATATAATTGAATTATTATATACAAAAAGCTTAGAACATTGCTCGGCATCTTGCAAATACTGTTAGGTAGCTTAGCATAGGGAGTGGGTCATCCATTACATATGCTCAGGTTCAAACTTCCGGCCAGGAAGGGGTGGTACACCTAGGTGGGTGTTACACCTGGATTGGCCCATCTGAGCCAGGTGAATTCAATCCAGCCAATGGGGTTGACCAGGACCATCAACCATGCCTCCCTGTGGAGGAATTGAAAAGGCAGGATCTTGACCTCTCCGATGTCTCCCTTCACCCACTTTTCTGTTGTCCGTCCCCCAGGGAGGAGGTCACATGTAGATACTTGTAATCGGTTTCCTCTTTCCAATCCACCCTCCCTCTACCCTCCCAATATCACCACTCACAAATTATCAAGGTTTCTTGAGGGATGGGGGAGGAAGGGGTAAAAATGAGGACTTGATTGATGCCAGGGGCTTAAGTGGAGGCAAATGTTTTGAGAATAATGAGGGCAGTGAGTGTACAATGTGCTTTACACAATTGATGTATGTATGGATTGTGATAAGAATTGTATGAGCCCCTAATAAAACGATTTAAGAAAAGAAAGAAAAGGCAGGATCCTGGAGCCCACGTAGTGACTTTCTCTCCAGCAGCTTCTAGGCAAGCTGTGCAGGGGTGAGGGGCCCTGAGGTGCCTGTGTAAACCTGAAACTTCTTCTCTCAAAAAACTCACTTGGATCACAATCCAGGCTGCGGAGTGAATTCTTTCTCACGCGAAGCCAAGGACTGAGGTATATTTCTCCCACGAGAGATCTAACAATAGTATCTCTTATTATATCATTAGGAGCCCTGGTGGTGTAGTGGACTATGCATTAACCTGCTAATCGCAAGGTCAGGGGTTTGAACTGACTAGCCCCTCCGTGGGAGAAATATGAGGTTGTCTATTTCTGTAAGGCAATGGTTCTCAACCTTCTGAATGCCGCCACCCTTTAATACAGTTCATGTTGTGGTCACCTGCAACCATAAAATTATTTTCATTGCTACTTTATAACTGTAATTTTGCTATCGTTATGAATTGGATGACCCCTGTTAAAGGGTTATTTGATCCCCAAAGGGGTCGCGACCCACAGGTTGCGACCCCTGCTGTAAGGATTTAAAGTCTCAAAACCCCAAAGGGGCAGATCTTTGTCCTATTGGGAGTCAATAAAATGGTAGTTAGGTTTTTTTCTGCATCAGTATCAGATTCTGGTGGCAATCTCAGTCATCCTGCATTGTGGTCTGGTTTGAACTCCGGAAATGACTGCCCTGGTTTGAGGTGAGGGCCACGGTGCTTCAGTGGTAGACCTCTCATCGTCTTTCACCGGGAAGACCCGGGTTTGATTTGCAGCCAATGTGCCCCAGACTGTCAGTGAAGGTTTGTGTGTTGCTACGACACTGAGGCTTCAGTGGTGTTTCCAGACTGAAACAGAATAATGAAGAAAGACCTGATCATCCCCATCCACACATTGACCTATGGCCCACCACTGTTGGCTTCCTCTCCCAGTCCTGGTGGTAGCACAGATTGGCACAGTTTGCTCCACTGCCCATGAGGTGCCCATGAGAGGCTGAGTCGACAACCACAGTCAAGATCAACAGCTTAAACTCCATTCTGGGTCTATGGAAACAAGAACAACCTTCTGAAATGAGGTCACATTGCTATTTAGGACTGGGAGGATGCCTTTGTGATATGGATTGCACTCTGGATCCCGAGGGGGACTTTTAAACACAGCCACATAGCAGCTCCGGAAATTGTCATAGTGAGAAGGCAGGTTAAAAAAAAAAAAAAAAAAAAAAAAGCTTTTACTGGCTTGCTCAAAGGAGGCTGCGGGTAGATTGTGGGGTGGAAAACTCCTCTGGAAATGAAAAGTTTTTTTCCTTACATATGCATCATTTCTTCTGGTCCTGAAAGAAAACACAAAGCAGACGAGAGAAGGAAATGGAGACTAGCAGTCATCTTGTTGGTATTCCCACAGCACCCCCTCCTTAAGCACTTGCTGCCATCTCATCCAACTCCACTCAGTGTATTTCCACCCGGCAATGATGCAGAAATGTCTGCGTACTCCAGTTTGATTGTAGTCGGGCAACGTTTATGGCTTTGACATTCAACTGAGCATGGCAGGACGTCTAGAAACAATTATAACCAGCACCTGCTCTGTCTGTGCTGTGGGCAGGCAGTGACGGATTCCCAGCCTCTGGAACACTAGTGTTCCCTCCCAGCTCAGGATAATGACGGTGACACTCGGCCCCCTTGTTGTCTGGGGAGCTCAAGGAGCTCTCCTCTGAAACCTCAACTTATGGGCATTTCTTTAAGTGAAGACATCAAATTAGTGACTGGAAAGGAAGGCGTAGGAGATGATTATTGGCCACAAGACAAGCCTCAACCGCCTCCAGAGAGCATGTCTCCTAAGTACCAAGTCGGCGGTGACAGCTAGGGGGCCCTGGGTCACCGGGTGGTGTTGAGACGGGACTCTGGGGCCCCAGCGTTGGACGCTGGCGGGTGCAAGTTCAAGAGGGTCAGGGGCTGATGCCTCCCCATGCCCCTGCCCTCCCCCAGCAAGGGCGCTCTGGGGTGCTGGGTCCTTGAGGCCCCGGCAGGCGGGGCCGCCCACGGTCAAGGCTTCGGGCACAAGCGCGGGTGCGCTGAGGCCTGTGCCGTGCGGGGGTCTGGGCTCAAGCAGGTGGTCGCGGCGTCTCCGCGGGCGGGCGGGCGCCCAGCAGGACGACCGACGACCCCCAGCGCGTCGCCGGCACCCAGCGCCCGGGCGTAGAGGCGGGTGGGGGGCCTGCGCTCCGCTGCCGCCAGGGCCCCCTCCTTCCGCGCCCCCCCACCACCCGCGCCAGGTGAGCCCGGCCTGGGCCTCGGCGGGCGGTGGGGCTGCCCTCTCGCCGCCCTCCAGCGCCCCTCTCGCCGCCCTCAAGGGGCCGGGCCGCGCTGAGCAGGGCGGCCGCCGGCCGGGGCTGGGGGTTGGGAGGGGCGGGGGTCACGAGCAGGTCGCTCGTTCAGCCGCAGGCGGGGGGCGTGGCCGGGCGGCCGCGCGCTAGGCCGGGCCAGCGGCCGCCACGCCCTCGGGCTCAGACTCCGACTCCGGCTCGGCTCGCCCTGGCGGCGGTGGCGCCGTGAGGAGGAGTCCGCGCTCCTCTGTGGCGGCGGCGGCGGCCGGCTCCAGGCCGGGTTTTGGCGCCGCCCGCCTGCTGCCTCCTGGCGGCTCCTGAACTCCAGCCCCCTCTCTATCAGCCTCTCACTCCGTCTCAATACGTCTCAAGATGGCGGCCAATGTGGGATCTATGTTTCAATATTGGAAGCGCTTTGATTTACAGCAGCTGCAGGTCAGGCTTCTCTCTCGGCCTCTCGCTCGCGGGTGGGGGCTGCGGGCGGTCGCGGCCTCCCCGGGGGGGCGCCGGGCTGCCTTGCCGCCGGGGAGCCGCGGCGGAGGGGAGGAGGGGGGTGCCGGGGAAAGCGGGGCCGACTCAGGGACAAGTCCCTCTCACTCCCCGGCCCCCATTGATAACTCGCTTGATCGGAAATTGATCCTCTTTGTTCAATTCATCGATCAGCCCAAGATGGCGCCGGGAGCCGCCGCCGCCACCGCTGCCCCTGGTGTCTGCCCCCTCCCCTGGCGCCCCCCCCCCCGGCCCCGAGCCGCCGCCGCCGCCGCGGGACCAGGGAGGGGGCGGCACCGGGCGCCTGCGGGGTGCGCAAAAAAAACAAACAAAAAAAAAGAACTTGAGGAAAGTTGTGTTTTTCTTTGCTGTCTCATACCCTGTATTCTTTTATCTCCTCTCTGAGATCCTTCTGTAAGGGGATGTCCAGTGCACTGCAAATAGGTTTTGGGTCTATACCCGGCCGTCCCCTCTCATTCTCCATGATAAGATTTTTTTGTTCTCATGATGCCTGTTGCCTTATCCCTTTGAAACTTTGTGATCACACAGGCTGGTATGCTTCCTCCATGTGGGCTCTGTTGCTTCTGAGCTAGATGGTTGCTTCTTTACCTTCAAGCCTTTAAGACCCCACACGCTATATCTTTTGGTAGCTGGACACCATCGGCTTTCTTCATCACATTTGCTTATGCAGCCGCTTTGTGGTCAGTGATCGTGTAGGGAAGGTGAGCATCGTTTAATGCCAATTTAATAGAACAATGTTCTTGCAATGAACGAGTCCTTGAGCGGAGGCCCTATGTCCATCTGCTACCTTAATACTAAATCTATAAACACATGGACATAGATCTATTTCCCCATGCCCCTTTGTAAATATATGTACATGCCTTTATTTAGACATCTATAACTGGCCCTTGCTTCCCAGCTCACTCTTCTATACCCTTTGATTTTCCTCTTGTGCCCACTGTCATGCTCAGTCTTCCTTTGGGTTTCAGTAATTCCTCTTGGTTACATTACCCTTGATCACGCCCTACCAGGCCTCCTGCATCCCCCTCACCACTGATTTCCATCACTTTTTGTTCCCTTGTCTCTGGAATTCTTAACACCACTACCTTTCTTCCCACCTCCCTCTCTCGCATGTCCTCCAGGATGTGCTAGTTCCGTTTTTTTTTCTCCTCCAGATTGTTCGTTCAGCCTATCTTATTTAGACAGACCTGTAGAGGCAATAACATGCACAAAAACAAGAAAGAACAAAACCAAGCAGCAAAATAAACAAAACAACAAAAATCCAATTACAATAAAAGAAAACAAAGGTCAACAAGATAGAAAAGCTCATAGATAGTTTAAGGACTATGTGTTGGCCTTTAGAAGTGTTTTCTAGTCCAGTCTTTTGGGGCACCAAACCCTGACCCTAAAGTCCACCTTTAGCATTTCCTTGGGATCTTGCTGCTCCTTTTACTTGCTCTTCTGCTGTACCCCCTTAGTGTTATGCCTCGGTGTAGCGAGATCAGTTTGGGGGTAATTCCCACACTGTGTCTCCAGTGTTGTCCCCTCTAGGGCTATGGGTCTTTGAGGGACGTTGTGTCTCGTCGTGGGGCTGGCCATGTGGTCTTCTATGTGAACTGACTTCTCTGAGTGGGAACATCATCCTCAAGGTCTGGTGGGACAGGATGTGCTCCACTCTCCCCTTCTCCCCTTCATCTCTGTGTGCTCTGATCAGATAATGTCTCTGTCCAGGAGATGCAAATTCAATGCTATCCTCTGAAATAAAATCTTTGGGAGGGGTTGTGGGGAATATCTGCTCAGATCTTTGGTGTGTCCAGGAGAGAGGGACTGCTCGGCTGGGCACAGCCACGAGGGGCTCAGAACTCTGGCTCCAGAAAATGGTTGTAAGTTTGGCTTTGTTTTTAACCAGTTGTGTGCCTCTGGGTCAACACCTGTGTTTTTTTGAGTTAGTTTTCTGATCCGAAAAGTAAAGGTACTCCATTGTCCAGACTCCCATGTCACCAAGTGATCGATAGGGGCTAACCAGAGCCTGATTCAAATAGTGTGGATCTGTTAGGTGCCTTCTAGACCTGGGGTGGCGATTCGGAGCCCAGGACAACAATAATGTCCGAGAGGTGATATAGGTGGCTCCAAATTGAAACAGGAAGACCACTGTGGAGATTTTGTCCTTCCACTGATGGCCACAGGCCACCGCCTCACGTCCTGCAAAAACAGTTTCCATGGCTCAACAGCCAAGCCAGGGGCCAGTGCCATAAAAATCATATGGCTAACTGGGACAAAGGGCAGACAGATATTTTTTATCATGATGTCTTGAGAAACCCACCTAACCTCCATGCAAATCTTCTGGTGTGAGTTATTTTTGGAAGCAATCATATGCTGACAGTAATTCAAATCTTTCCTTTTGACAATTTGCCTGTACTCTTTTCTGAACCTGAGAAGGTAATCCCTGTGTCCACTAAGAAATTGACTGGCAGGCCTCCTACTTGGACAGTTAGCCTGGGATCCTGGGGACCAAGTGAAACAGAGCACTGACACCTTCATTCAGCTTCTTCAAGCATTATTGTCTCTTGCTTGGGATTTTCTAGGTGTGGATGAGGCCCGTCCTCTCTATTGGAGGGTTGTCTGCTTCTCCTGGGGTATTCAAGGCACTGATTTTTCCAATGTCCTTCTTTCCTGCAGTAGGCACATTGATCCTGCCCCATGGCTTGGCGGTGCCCACAGGTCAGTCTCTCCGTAAGTGGGCCATGCTCTCCTTTTCCTGAGTCTCTGGGGTCTCTCATGGCAATTACTAGTATTTTAACTAGTTTCTTTGTCTCTGTCGTGGTAGGATCATCTCTGTTGTTACACACCCGCTGAGCCACTTGTACCAAATCACTAAGATTTTTCCCGTCAAACCCTTCCCACTTCTTTTTCATGTCTGAGGCAGACTGAGTAATAAAGGCAATACTTATTGCCCTCCTGTTCTCGGGGCCTCCAGGCCGTTAGGGATATAAAGCCCGTAGGCTTCCATCAGTCACTCTAAAAAGGCACGCAGACATTCTCTTGTAAGAGCCTGAAAATTCTCACTGACCTTAGATAAATTCATAGGTTTTCTAGCTGTTCCACTGAGGGCCTGCAAGAGAAACTGGTGATACCTGGTTAGGCCTTCTGTGCCTTGCAAGGAGTTTGGATCTCACATTTTTCGTGCAGTGGCAAAAAGAGTTTCCCTCACATGGGGAGTGCCTGCTGTCTGACCATCATGTCCATTGACTGCTTACTGGGCCTCTCTCTGGCAGGGCTACTGTACCTGTGTTGTGAACAGCACCTGGAGAAGTTGCTGGCAATTTCTGGAGGTGGGCTAATGCATATGGAAAACCGTTTCTATCAAGGAATCAGACCTGCTTTGTCAGAAAAAGGGATTTTGTTGATTCCAATTATACAAATCACTGGAATACAAGGGGATATATACCCAAAAAGGGACTCAGGGGTCTTCCCCAGGTGTTGGGGCTGCTTGCCTTGAGTGTAGAATGGCTGCTGCCAAATCATCCTTCTTGGGGGGTGGGGCGGTCGAGATCCCATACCAGCCCTAGTGTATGTTGGGGTGTGGACTCAGAAAGGAGTTATGAGTATTTCTCTCTCTCCAGCCCCATGCACCTGACAGGGTGGCAGTGATAATGAAGGGTCGTAAGCTAGTTCTCCCACTCCCAGAGTCCTCCTGCAAAAAGGAATAAAGCCGAGACAGAGGGGTATGGGGAGGGGTTGGGGAAGGGCAGCCTCCACCTTAGTGGTTTTAGGACCTTGGGTCTATTTTTTTTCTGGTCCTGCCATGTTTCCTGAAATCTTGAAACAAGAACCCTTTCTGTTGCAGGAGGAAGTAAGTCTTTTGTTTATGCTGGCTTATTAGTGGCAATGTCATTCCACGCATCAATTTTAGGGATCAGATAGGGATGTCCCGGTTCCCCATAAACATAACTATGAACTCTGAGAAATAGGGGAAGGGAAAACGAGTCTTGCATGGGCAAATCAGGAACTCCTTCTGTCCAATCACCTTTAAACAAATTGCGGAGTCTCCAGGCTTTAGGGCTGAAACTACATTCTCTTTGTGAGCGCCTAGAGCAGGGGTCCTCAAACAATAGCCTGTGAGCCACATGCGGATAGCCGAGGACCTTGATCCTGTCCGCCGAGTGTTTGTGCCCCGTTTGTTTGTGTGTTTTTTTTAAACTTCAAAATAAGGTATGTGCAGGAAGCATAGGAATTTGTTCATAGTTTTATTGAAACAATAGTTCGGCCCTCCAACTGATCAGAGGGACAGTGAACTGGTCCCTGTTTAAAGAGTTTAAGGACCCCTGGCCTAGAGAAATCAGAAATCCGTAGTTCTGGGGAGAGCACTCCTGTTAAGGAGGTTTCCTTTCTAAGCAAGCCCAGACAGTGGCAATTGGATCTCGGTGCACCTCGAAATGTTGTAGCCACTCTCCATTCCCAGAAAGAAAACTACTCCGACCGCTGGCAAGTTCAACAGAAAAAGTTTTTTTTTCCTGAGCAGCCCCAGTCTAATTGTCCAAAGGTTTTTATACTTTTGCAATGTGCAGGTGTGCAAGCAGGCAGAGTAGAGAAGCAGGGTGTTGCAGTTAGTCATTCTTAGTTGAACAAAGACTGCTCTGGTCGCTCTCGCGAATCTTCTGAGCATCCATATCCTTTGGGACATTCCCTTGGGCACATCTGCACAGCCTACCTCCCCTATATCAGCTAGTTCATTTACAGTTCATAGCTACTTTATTTACTTTACATGGTGCCTTCTGTCAGCTCATAATGGCTTCACTCTTGTCAAGGCTGTTTAAGCTTTTCCCAGAGATCCTATATAGCCGCCATTGTGGCCATGGGGAAACGGGGCCTGTGACCCTGGCCAAGATGGTGCCCACCAGCCCAAACATGTGGAAGGGCACTGCCTAGGGAGCTGGTTGAATAGACCTGGGAGTTAGCCCTGCCTTGTCCTGGGAGCCAAATATTTCCCTTTTCCCCTCCATTCCCTTTCTCCTGGCTTTTCAAACAAGCTGCTTTAGCCCTATAATGCCCAGCACAACATTTTTATAACATTTAATTGAAACTTATCTAGTACCAAACTTATAAATTATCAATGTGACAATTTGGTTACATTTCAAAAACATTGCACGTTTTATATATTTGAATGCCATATATACATATTGATAACTATGAAAGTAAAGAATAAAAATGTTTAAAATTATTTCCTGAATTTAAAACTTGAGGCGTTATAGTGTTAGTGTTCTACCAGTGTAGGTTTGTTCCTTGTTACAGGCTGGTTTTCCGTGGCCCAGGCTTAGGCCAATGGCATATGGAACCCTTCCTGTGTAACTGTTACCTTTAGGCTTTCAGTGTTGCTGCTTAAGGCACTTTTGGGGAAAGCTCTTACTACACAGTTCCACTGCCACGATGTTCCAGACAGAAATTCCAATTCCCTTAAGGTTCCCTGAGCTTCCAGATGCCCCTTCCCTTCAGAGATTTGAGAGTCTGCTCCCGCCAGCAGGCATCTTGGAGGGCCGTGGGGCCATTCCAAGCAGTGGTTCTCCTAGCTTGTCTAGAATAATGGTTGGACTTAAAGTCGACCTCAGTGAGTTGTCTTTGATCCCTTACTTCTTGCTGGGGCATCTTCCTGAGGCAACAGATTCAGGGCAATAAAGGGCTCGCTCTCAAGTGGGGTTTATTGACCTTGAGGCAGCAAGCTCTACAGAGCCTTCTTTTGTGCTTTCTAGATGGGACTTAGCAGCTTCATACTCAGGAATTGCCCCCTTGCATGAATCCTGTCCAATTGGGATAGAGTTGACACAGAGGCTAGACAAACAAAAGCTGATACACTATGCAACTTTATTTGAGAAAGGAGAATGGTGGCCAGAGAATGGTACACTTTCCCTTCTAACCCTGATTCACCTGGAACAGTTTTGTAAAGTGATTGGAAAGTGGGCCGAAATGCCAGAAGTTACAGCATTTCTCCTTTTGAGGAGCAGTAGAGACCTTCATCCCCAGTGCACCCAGGAACCCCCTAAGGCAGGCATCCTCAAACTGTGGCCCGTGGGGCACATGTGGCCTGACGACATTTATCCCACCCTCAGGGTGTTTTTGCTGCCTCTGCATGTCCTACTTAGTAGCCGATTCGTGCAATGTGCATAGGAATTTGTTCATAGTTTGGTTTTTTTTAACTATAGTCTGGTGCTCCAACGGTCTGAGGGACAGTGAACTGGCCCCCTGTGTAAACAGTTTGAGGACCCCTGCCCTAAGGGATCCTGGACTTAGGGGTTACTAATCTCCCAGCCCTGAAACATCCCTGAACATTCTACCCGTTGTAGGAGGCACCATGGGAATTTGGTCTCTGGGTAATTTACAAGTCTTTTATTCAATTTGAAGCCAAGAAAATTAAAAATGACTCAGACACTTACTTTCTTTTGATCCCTGTTGACTCCCGCTGTAGTATTCCAATATTACAATTTAACGCTATAACGCATGACCTTTTCATTCCATTCAATTAAATGTGTGTGTATAGATAGATAGATAGATAACTATGAAAGTAATTAATGAAAACAAAATTTGTTTGACCAAAGTTAATAATTGAGGGATAATAGGATTAAATAGAAGCATGGTTCTTAGCAGAGGGTCCAAACATTAGGATCATAAATGAAACAGTGATCTCAGTGCACCCAGTAGTTCCCAAACCCTGTACCCTCATAGGGGAAATTGTGGATGCTTTTACTCCCGTGCCTATACTTAGAACGAACAAACACACATGCCTGATAATCCTAAGATTTTTTTTGTTTCCTGTGACACTCACCTAATTTCAAGGGCACTGCCACCTCACAAGCCTAGCCTTGTCTCAGTTAAACTGTTCACCCTCTTGTCCGTTTGTTTGTTTTTCCAGAAGTTCTCAAGTTACCAAGCCCTCTGGACCAAGTGTGTCACCTCTAGGACCACCATCTCCTGGACCACCTCAACCTTATCCATCCTAGACCTGAATGGACAACCCCTCCCAGCAGAGTAGAAAGGGTATGGACCCAAAGCCCCACTTCACCCTTTTGCCAGCAGGAAGGACCTAAAGATGTCGTCGCCTTGTACCCCAAAGATTTGGGTCCATATCTCTTCAGGGTGTAAATTTTAGGTAGCTAGCATAGGGACTAGGTTGTCCATGATACATGCTCAGAGGGCCAAGCTAGCCACCCAGGAAAGAGTGGCACACCGAGCGTGCTCAGAGGTCCAGGTTTCCAGTCAGGAAGGCCAGGTACACCTGGGTGGGTGCTGCACCCACATTGACCCACCTAGGCCAAGTAAATTCAATTCAGCCACTGGGGTCCACCAGGGTTGCCTACCATGCCTCCCTATCTCTCCTAAAACACAATTGGATCACAAACCTGGCTTTGGCGTGAATTCTTTCTCATGCAGAGCCAAGGACCAAGGTATATCTGTCCACAGAGAGAAAAACCTAGGAAAGCTCTTTGGAGGCAGCAGCACTGCACATGAGTGGCTATTGGATACTGTTTAGATGCATGGCTTTCTATTTGGAACTTTTTTTTGTCTCACCTGAATGGAAAGGAAGAGGTAATACTTCTGGATCACACAGTATCCATGTCCACAAATGAGCTGCTCATTCCACAGTCCTGGCAGTGCCTTTTGAAAACCCTCTGCTTTAGAATGTCACTCCTTGAAGATGGCAGTGGGAGTGGCTGGGGCCAAGTATGCTGCCTCTTACTCCCAGTTGCAGGTTTCTGGATGCTGATTGTATCTCTTACAGCATCAATTAGTGGGCTTGTTGTCTGCCTCAGGCTTTGTTCACAGAGATCCTCCAGCTAGGTGGTGGTGTGTGCGCATAAGCAGAGGCTTCCTGCCAATCCCCCATGAGTAGTAGAGCTCCCATGGTGTGGACTCCATGAAAGCCGTGCTCCAGCCAGCAGGATTACAAAGGAGGGTGGGCCCGGCAGGACAGGAGGGCCATTGCCCCTATGGAATGACCTCAGAACCCCGCCTCCCTCCCTGTCCAGCTCCTGGGACTATGGGCCCTAAGCTTCATGCCTGACTCAGGAATAGACACAGGGTGAGGCAACTCCAGGAGGTGATTTTGCTGATCTAATCCAGCCTGAGATCATCCTTGCATGTGCCCTCTGTCCAGACCTTTTTTTAAATTGTTCATGCAACACTAACCACAATGCATATATACATCGGTTGTGTAAAGCACATTTGTACATTCATTGCCCTCATTATTCTCAAAATATCCACTCTCCACCCCACCCAAGCCCCTGGCCTCAGCTCCTCATTTTTCCCCCTCCATTCGAGCTACCCTTGATAATTTACTAATTATTTTCTCATATCTTGCACTGTCTGATGTTCCTTCACCCACTTTTCTGTTGAGGTTAAATGTAGATCCCTGTATACGGTTTCCGTTTTCCAACCTACCCTCCCTCCACCCTTCCCGAGTCTGCACTCATAACACTGGTCCTCAAGGGCTCATCCACCCTGGATTCCCCATGTTTCCTGTTCCTATCTGTCCAAGTGTACATTCTCTAGTCTAGCCTGATTTGTAAATTAGAATTGGGATCATGATAGTGGGAGATAGGAAACATGTAGGAACTAGGGGAAAGCTGTGTTTCATCGTTATTATCTGGTACCTGTCTTGGTTTATCTCCTCCCTGACACCCTTCTGTTAGGGATGTCCAGAGGACTGTAAATGGGCTTTGTGTCTGTACCCAGCACTCCCCGCTCATTCGCAATGATAAGATTTTTTTTGTTCTGATGATGCCTGCTACCAAATCTTTTCAAAACCTCATGATCACACAAGCTGGTGTGCTTCTTCCATGTGGGCTTTGTTTCTTCTGAGCTAGATGGGCGCTTGTTTTCCTTAAAGCCTTTAAGACCTCACATGCTATATATTTGATAGCTGGGCACCATTAGCTTTCTTCACCACATTTGCTTATGTACCTGCTTTGTGTTCAGTGATCGTGTAGGGAAGGTGAGCATCATAGAATGCCAATTTAATAGAACAGTATTTTTGCAACGAGGGAGTCCTTGAGCAGTGGCCCAATGTCCATCTGCTACCTTAATACAAAACCTATAAATATAGGGACATAGATCTATTTCCCCATGCTCATATATTTAAATATGTACATGCCTTTTTTTAAACCTCTATAATTGACCCTTGCTTCCTAGCTTGCTTTTCTATTCCCTTTGATTTGCCTCTTGGGCCCACTGCCATGCTCACTTTTCATTTGTGCTTCAGTAATTCAGTAATTCCTCTTGGTTCCATTGGTTCCATTTCCCTTGATCACTCCCTACCAGGCCTCCTACATCCCCCTCACCACCGATTTGCATCACCTGTTCTTCCCTTTTCTCTGGGTTTCTTAACACCACTACCTTTCCCCACACCTCCCTCTCTCCCATGTCTCCCCAGAAGTGTTGGTCCTGTTTTCTCTCCTCCAGATTGTTCGTCCAGCCTATCTTATTTAGACAGACCTGTAGATGTAATAACATACACAAAACAAGACAGAGCAAAACCAAGCACTAAAAGCAACAAAACAACCAAAATCCAATGACAATGAATGAAAACAACTCAACAAGAAAGAAGTGGCTCATCGTTAGTTCAAGGTTGGTTTGTTGGCCTTTAAGAGTGTTTTCCAGTCCAGTCTGTTGGTGTACCAAGTACTGGCCTCAAAGTCATCCTTTGGCATTCCCTGGGGACCTTGATGCTTCGTTTTCTTGCTCTTCTGCTGTACCCCCTTAGTGTTATGCCTCGGTGTGGCAGGATTAGTTCGGGCGCATTTCCCACACTGTGTCTTCAGTGTTGTCCCCTCTAAGGCTATGGGTCTTTGAGGGGTGTCTTGTCTCATCGTGGGGCTGGCCATGTGGTCTTCTATGTGGACTGGATTCTCTGAGTGGGAACATCATCCTCAAGTCCTGGTGTGCCCGGGCACATCTTGTTTCATTTGAATCCCAGTTTTACCTTTCCTCCTTTCTGGGTTCTGAAGCATCAGATGGGTGCCAAACGCTTCCACGGACAACTAAAGCTGAACAAGGTGGAGGCAGATGAAGAGCAACGGGAGGTTGGTGTTTGGGAGACTGAATACTTGGGCTTCCTAGGCCAGTCCAGTTGGTGGTTAGAGCCCTGTTTCAGATTCCACTGTAATCTCCTAGTGTCCAAGGACCAAGTGGCTCCTAAGTCTAGAATTTCTGTTACATGTGTCACCAAGGAGGAGTTGGGCTAAAATGCATTGAAGAATAAAGCAGGAGCTTGGCTTATGAATCCACTCTCTGATTCTGAAATTTCAAAGGCTCCGTGCACAGACATTTCAACACTGAAAGCACAGCAGGGAAAACCAAAGACTTGGGCTTCCTCCTTGTCCCTCTTTTCGGGCTTTTACGGTTTTCCAAGGCGCCTCCCTGAGCCGAGTGTTGTATAGGTCAGGTTTAAAGATGTCCTAGTTCCGAGGGACTTGCTGTTCTGCTTTCTTTTTCAGGGAGACCTGGTTTCTTGTCTTGTGGCCAAACACAGAGCACAGATGTCTGTGGGCCTCCTCCCTTTCCCCTGACCTTTGCTCTCTTCTCTGGATACACTACTGACCTGTTCTCCCTTACAAGATCTGAACTGCTCACAAACTTCGATGAATTCTCATCCTAGCAAGAAGCATCTGAGCATCTTATTAGAGCCTGTATGAGTTCTGTTCTGGATGCTTATTTGTGCAACTTCAGGGTCTGGCATGGAAACATTCCATGTCCACAGACCCACACAAATAATATAAACTCCAACAGTAGTTTAAGGTTTAAGGTGGTAACAGGGAACGCTGGGGCCTGTGGCTCCTGGTGAACCTCACAGGCTGTCTAAAGGGGCTACTTCCATCTCAATGTAACCATACATGAATGTAGACCTGTTAGGTAGCAAGACAAGGGGTTGTTCCTCTCCATGCTTAGGGGGCCCCCTACAGGAGGTTGGAAGCCAATGCAGGCTAAAGGGCATGCACCAATTCAAGGCCAAGCCAGGAGAGCTTAATTGACGCCTCACAGCTGAAAGCCCTTAAAAGGCTGGAACCTTCCCTTCAGCTGCTTCTCTGCCTTCCGCTCAGCAGGGCTGGGTGTGCAGTGTCATGAGGGTGCCCGTGTTCAGTTAACTGTAACGCCGGAACCTTCTTCTCTCCTGTATATAAACCCACTCGGATCACCAACCAGGCTTTGGTGTGAATTTCTTTCTAGTGTGTAGCCAAGGACCGAGACATTTCCCACCCGAGAAACCTACAGACCCAGACTTACAATAAACCCATATGTGTGTGTGTGTGTGTGATACACACACACACACACACACACACACACACACATATATGGCAAGAGGTGAACAGGTCTAGCCAGCAATGGTGAAGAGGGCCCTGGGATTGAGATTGAGAACGATTCTGAAGTAGAATCCATAACCCTTAGAAATGTATTGGCCTGCTATACCAATCCAATTACCCTCAACCTTCTTCAAAGAATTGGAAAAACTGACCACCAACTTCATATGGAGAGGGAAGAAACCCAGAATTAGCAGAGAACTCCTCAAGAAGAAGGACACAATTGGAGGACTCGCCCTACCTGATTTCAATGCCTACTACACAGCTACAGTGGTCAAAACAGCATGGTACTGGCACAATGATAGACACTCAGACCAGTGGAAAAGAATAGAAAGCCCAGGAGTAAAATCATCAGCATATAGACAACTGATCTTCGACAAGGGTCCCAAAAATGTCAAGTGGGAAGCAGATGCCCTCTTTAATAAGTGGTGCTGGAAACAATGGATATCCACATGTAGAAAGTTGAAATAAGACGTCTACCTCACCCCATGCACAAGAATACACTCAAGGTGGATCACAGATCTAGAAGTCAAACCCCAAACCATCAGGACCATTAAGGAGGGAATCGGGACTAATCTCAGCGTACTGGCCCAGGGAGCACATAGGCTCACTGCAACAGGGAAGGGGACACACACAGGTGAATTGGAAATCGACAAATGGGATCTAATAAGAATAAAATGCATGTGCACCTCGAAAGACTTTGCCAAGAGGGTGACAAGGCAACCCACAGACTGGGAGAAGATTTTTAGTAATGACACATCAGACAAAGGGCTCATTACTAAAATCTACAACACCATCGTGACCTGCAAAAAGAGGAAAACAGTTAACCCCCTAAGGAAGTGGGCAAAAGAAATGAGAAGAACTTTCACTAGAGAGGAGATCAATATGGCCAATAAACATATGAGAAAGTGCTCAAAGTCCCTTGCCATAAGAGAAATGCAAATCAAAACAACCATGAGATACCACCTAACACCCCTGAGGCTAGCCCAGATCAGTAAATCAGAGAGCAACAAGTGTTGGAGGGGCTGTGGTGAAGTAGGAACCCTCCTCCACTGCTGGTGGTCGTGTACATTTGTACAGCCACTGTGGAAAGCAATCTGGCGATACCTAAAGAAAATGGAAATTGATCTACCTCATGACCCAGCCATCCCTCTACTGGGCATATACCCGGTTGAAGCAGCAAATAAAACACGACCAGTCATATGCGCTCCAATGTTTATTGCGGCACAATTCACAATGGCAAAGACTTTGAAACAGCCTAAGTTTCCATCGACAGATGAGTGGATTAGCAAACTTTGGCACATACACACAATGGAGTATTATGCAGCACTGAAAAGCACCGATGAGCACATGAAACACGTTATTTCATGGGAAGAGCTGGAAGGAATTATGTTAAGCAAGGTAAGCCAGACCCAAAGGGACAGGTACAACACGAGTCCCCTGAGGTAAGTACAATCAGCATGACAGAAATAGAAGAATAAACATCCATCCCACAATAAACGGGAGGAAGCATAGATAGTTGGAGGGAGGACAGGCCACACCTAGGGAGGTACATAAGAGCCCAGCATAAAGAAGGGGTAGTGGGGTAGGGAGAGGGAGAACCGGGAGGGGGAGAATCCGAATGGATGGTATGGGGGGGGGGCAGGGTACTAACCCACCCGGGGGAGAGTATCGGTTATGTCCCCACAGACTTGGAACATGCATACGGACCCCAACACGACACACCAAACAAGGAGGACAATGCAAAGTACAGAGGTCTACACAAAGAGGCTGGACGACAAGCCGGCCCAAACCAGAATTAGGCCGACCCCCACACTCGAAGGGAATACCACAGAAAACAAAAATAGATTGTCTGGAGTGGGAAAGGAACTGACCCACCACACCACATCCAGAAGGAAGCTGAAACAAAAGAAGGAGAAAGGACATAGTGGAGTACACCTGAGTCCACCAAGCCCAAAGTCGATAGACCAGCTAGAAGAGCCCATCATACAGAGAGGACCATTCAGCTGACCACACTACGAGATATGACATCCTGCACCAACACATGGCCCTACACGGGACAGCACCTGAGACACAATGGGGGATGGGCAACTGAGCTGACCCCACCACACTGAGGCAAACACTGGGGACATGCAATGGAGCAGCGGAGGAAGCAGAGCAAAGGGAGCCCGAGGGAGTAGAAAGGATGGTCTTCTGGGCCAGGACGTGGCACCTCACAAGCTACACCTAGAAAACACTCCTAAAGGCCAATGAAAGGACCTTGAACTACTAGCAATTTTTTCTTTTAATATTTGCTATCTTTTTGTTTAGTCTTTTTAAATTTGTTTTGTTTTTTTACCCAGTAAATTTTGTATGCTAGTGGCTTTTCTGCTTATCAGCGTGTCGATGTTGCTTCTGTCAAAGCCATGTTCTTATGGGCCACTTGGGCGCAGTCAAAGTCATATCCATTTGTATGCACGTATTACTATGTCAGCAGGTCCACCTAGACAAGATAGGCTGGACAAATAATGAGAGAAGAAAACAACAGGACCAACGGTCCTGGAGGGACATGAGAGCGTGGGAGGTAGGGGAAGGGAGGAGGTGTCGCCCAACACAGGGACAAGGGAACAGCGAATGGTTCAAAACCAGAGGAGGGAGGGGAGGGGAGGACTGGAAGGGAGTGACCAAGAGCAAGGTAACTGAGAGGAACTACTGAATCCAGAATGAAGGCTAAACATGGTAATGGGTCGGGAGGAAAGCGAAAGGAAATAGAGGAAAGGAGTAGGAGGCAAAGTGCATACAGAGAAGCCTAAATACAGACATGTACATATGTAAACATATTTATGATTATGGGGGCAATAGATTTATATGCATATATTTATAGGTTCAGTAGTAGGGTAGCAGATGGACATTGGGCCTCCTCATGCATAATCCCCCAATACAATAGCACCTCACCCTGCTAAGCAGCCATTGCAGGATACCCATCTTCCCGACATGATCACTGAAGACAGCCGTGTGTGTAAGCAAATGTGGTGAAGAAAGCTGATGGTGCCCGGCTTATCAAAAAAAAGATATAGCGTCTGGGGTCTTAAAGGCTTGAAGGCAAATAAGCGGCCATCTAGCTCAGAAGCAACAAAACCCACAGAGAAGAAGCACACGGCCTAAGCGAATACAAGGTGTTGAATGGACCATGTAGCAGATACAAAGGAACAAAATCAATCATTGTGTGATCACCTCTCTTACATAATGGCTGAAGACGAAAGTGTGCATAAGCAAGTGTGGTGAAGAAGGCGGATGGTGCCCGGCTACTGAGAGATATAGCGTCTGGGGGCTTAAAGGCTTGAATGCAAACAAGCAGCCATCTAGCCCAGAAGCAACCGAGCCCACACGGAAGCAGCACACCAACATAGGTGATCATGAAGGACAGAGGAGACCAGGTCTCCAACATCAAAGGTGGGGTGGTGGTGAGAATCACATCACCGTGAAAGAGGGGGAGTGCATGATGGGGACCCAACGCCCACCTGTAGACAGCTGGACACCCCTTCCAGAGGGGTAGTGAGGAGGAGATGGGCCACTCAGGGTTCAGTGTAGCAACAATGAAACTCAAAACCTTCCTCTAGTTCCTGAACGCTTCCTCCCCTCCCAATCATCATGACCCCAATCCTACCTTGCCTTGTGGACCTGGTTATACCAGAGGATGTACAGCGGTGCAGTGGGGATCTGGAGGCACAGGGAATCTAGGACAGACGAACCCCTCAACACCAGCTGTGGGAGTGGCGACACCAGGAGGGAAGGGCATGTAGAAAGGGAGAACCGATCTCAGAGATCTATGTGTAACCTCCTCTCTGGGAGATTGGCAAGGGGGAGGCGGGTGAGGGGAGACGCCGGGGAGTGTAAGATAAGATGTAATAATTATTTATAAATTATCAAGGGACCAGGGGTGGGATCGGGGAGGGAGGGGGATGGGGGGAAAAAAAAGGGAAACCGAGCTGATTCCACGAACCCAAGTGGAAGGTGAATTATGAGAGTGATGAGTGCAACGAATGTATAAGGGTGCTTTGCTCAATTGATGTATGTACAGATTGTGATAAGAGCCTTATGAGCCCCAATAAAACGATTAAAATAAATAAATAAATAATGAAAGAAAAAAAAAAGAAATGTATTGGCCTTAGGGGAGGGGCAAAGAGGGCTGGATTGAGAAAGTCTGTGGCATCCAGTTCTGACTTGACTTTTGGATCCAGAATCTTTCAGGAGTCATGGCCTTGCCCTCCAGCCAGAACTTCCAATAACCGTCTTCTCAGAGCCTTGTTAAATTCTCATAATACGTTACACCTGCCATCCTGTGAGCAGCTACCAAACCCAGGCACTTTTTTCTTTCTTTCTTTTTTTTTTTTAACAGGAACAATAAAGTTTATTGAACCGTAGCTTAGTACAGGCGCTGGGGTTTCCCCACGGTGCTCTTAATGTACAAAGCACGGATATTCTGCCAATTCTTCTTCAGCAGCGAAACCAAAAAGTTGACAGCCAAGTGGATGTTGTACACGAGTTCATCATCTGTCATCTTCACATGGCCAACTGCCACTGCCAGACACAGCACCTTCTTCATCTGGAACTTGACGGTGGACTTCACCTCGTCGACCTTGGCCACCATGTTCTCATTGTGGGTCAGCAGGGAAGGGAATTTCCCGGCCTTGTTCAGGCCCGGGCCCAGAATTCGAGGAATCTGCTTGATCAGGGTCTCTGAGGTCAAAAAGGCATCATACTTCTTGACCAGCTTTCTGACCAACTTCTTATTCTTGTTGAGCTTCTTGAGCGCCTCGATGTCCATGTGAGGGATCTCCACGGCCTTCGCTTGTCACAGTGCTGCTGGTCCCCAAGGACACACACTGAGAACTTGGGGCACGGGGTGGACTTAAGCCTGACGGTGCCAGAGAAGCATTTGTCCTTCTGAGGGTCGTAGTTCTTCAGGCTGATCTGCAGCTCCACCGTCTCCAAAAACTTCCGGCGCTTGCGCTGGTTCCTGTGCAGGACTTCCCGCACCGCCTCGTAGAGGGTGTCGCGAGAGACTTTGGTACTCATGGTTCCTAGCGCTGCGGCAACCGGAAAAGAGACCCAGGCACCTTTTTCAAAGACAAGCTCACTCTCTCTACCCTTAAGAGCAGGTAGTTTTTGGATGATGGATATGAGATACCACAGAAGGCAAATCTGTAATCTTCCATGATGCCCAAAACATGCTGTCACAACCAGGACCCATGACAATCCCTCAGTTTCCTAAATTGCTTCACTGTTGCTTTTTAATTAATATATGACATTAACTTGTCATATATTGATAACAGGGAGGACCCTGAACTAGATGAATAAATTAAAGCTCTCCTCATCCTGTGCTTTTATATGAATGTGTTAATTATTTTTGTCATTAGGGAGAATGATGGAGGGATGGAGCAATACCAAACGGAGTTTGACAAAGTGTTGTGTTTGCTGCGGGAAACATGGTGCGTGTCAGATACAATCCGTCACCCAGTGAGTCTGCAATTAACACCAAGGGACCAAGGTAGGATTCCCGGTAATAAATAGCCTTCCTCCCAGATGATAGTAGAGACCCAGCAGGACCCACTGTTGTGTTGTAGCAGTTGTACACGGGACCTTATGGGAGACAGAGCTGGTGTTTGAAATGAGTTTTGTTTGTCCCCAGTTGGCTCAGATTTGTTTTTTAGATAGCATAATCACTAACATTTAAACACAGGGTGATGTCACGTAACAATCTGCAGCTTCTGAGAAATGGAGAGGCCCGACTTTGCTGGTTGACAATGCACCTCTGGAAGACAAGGGGGACCACAGAGGGACTGGGGGGGGGGGCAGGCAGATGTGGTGATCGGAGTTTGGAATCCTTGTTTTCCACGTAGAGGTGGCAAGGAGTTCAAGGGTTCAGAAATTGAGGAGGGAAGTTCCAGAAGACAAGTCTGTGTGGTCCATAATAAACCAATATAGGGGTTGAGATTTCAATCCGTTGGCTATTTATTTTGTGCCTGGTAGCCAACCAGCCCAGAATTCCTGACCTCGCCGACCGTGTGAAACAAGGACCATTCCAGAATTACATAGAAGCAAGCATGGAAGCAAGGGCATCCACCACCCTGAATGCGTAGGGGTCAGGAACCAAGTGCTTTCTGTAGAACAGCCCCAGAAGGCAGACCTTTGGCTGGAAAACCTGTTAGGGAGCTAGCATAGGGACTGGCAGGCCCATTACACAAGCTCAGAGGTCTGAGCTACCGGCTCATGAAGTAGAGGCTCACTGCATGCTCAGAAGTTCAGGTTTCCAGCCAGCAGGGGGAGCTACGCCTGGGTGGGCGCTGTACCTGCATTGGCTCACCTAGGCCAGGTGAATTCAATTCAACAATACAGCCAATGAGGTCGAACTACGTCATCGACCACGCCTCCCTAACCGCTCATAAAACTCAAGAGGATCCCAAACCAGGCCTCGGCGTGAGCTGTTTCTGGCGTGGAGCCGAGGACCGAGGCACACCTGCCCCAGGTGAGGTCCAACAGAAGCGGTGATGTTCGAACAGAAGCGGTGCTGTGTGACTGGAAGCTATGAGGTAAGCCGGGCCCAGGAGTGGGCCTTCCCATGCTGGTCTCACGGGTTGTGGGCCCCTCTGGGCTCCTTTCACCTCACCACCCTTGGGAGAATTGTTGGGTTGAGTTCACCTGGCCTAGGTGAGCCAATCCAAGTGGCGCCCCACCCAATACGGTGGAGGCCCCTGGGGACGCTTGTAGCGTATTGCCGCAGCCCCAGCCTTTTGTGTCGGTCTTAGCGCCATTTCTTGCTGGTGTCAGTCTTTGCGCCGTTTCCTGCTGGTGTCGGTCTTTGCGCCGTTTCCTGCTGGTGTCGGTCTTTGCGCCGTTTCTTGCTGGTGTCGGTCTTTGCGCCGTTTCTTGCTGGTGTCGGTCTTTGCGCCGTTTCTTGCTGGTGTCGGTCTTTGCGCCGTTTCTTGCTGGTGTCGGACTTTGCGCCGTTTCTTGCTGGTGTCGGTCTTTGCGCCGTTTCTTGCTGGTGTCTGTCTTTGCGCCATTTCTTGCTGGTGTTGGTCTTTGCGCCGTTTCTTGCTGGTGTGCGGGACTTGATGTGCCTCTCTGTGCCTGCCTTCCCGGGCTGCATTTGGGAGGGGGCTGGGACGCTGCTGCCTGGAGGCTGGGAGGATTTTGACTCCCAAAGCCTTCTCGAGGCTCAGTGTAAAAGTTTATTTGGACTCGAAAACAGAATCAAAGACCCAATTAATTAAGTTTTAGAAGCAGGCTTTATTGCGAACTTGTGGCGGGTTCAGCAACTCAGGGTATTGAGCTATTGAAGCCACGCCAGGGAAAAAATCCTGGCGGCGTTTTTATGCCCACTGCTGGCAGGCACAGCTGGGAAGAATCATAGCTTGGGGGGGGGGGTGGATCTGCGCACACAGGTGCTTCCAAAGGGAGAAGGTCGTTAATCTTACCTACATATGTCAGGGACGCGTGGAGTGACCATATCTTCAGAAAACCTTCTGGCTTTGGGAGGAGCTGGTTCCAGGAATTTGGGGTTGAGCAGAGGAGGGGAGGTCAGTTAGGGGTCAGTCTTGAGAGCTAAAATGGAGTCTGTTGTGCCAAGACAGGACGTTTTAGACTGACCCTATAGGGAAAAGGGACATTAGTCCATTTCTGTAACTGCTTCCTGTGGGTAGTGGGCGAAGAGCAAGGGGAGGGGCTTTTCCAGGCAGAGTACTGGGAGTTGCGGCCTGGCACAGGGTGGAGAGGTTGTTGTTGCTGGTGGACTGCTATACGGGTGATTTCGCGGAGTCAACTTTGCAGGAGCTGAATGAGACAAGGAGCAATTAAGAGCAAAATTACTACTAAAATTATGGGTTCTAGTATGGGGGCTAGGAAGGAGTACAGAGAAGAGTTCCACCAGGAAGAGGATCCGTCTGTTCTGAATCTGTTGTTTTGCAGCTCACGGTTTAGCTTGTTGAGGGTCTGGACTCTAGTTTCCACAATTCCCAGCTTATTGATGTAATAACGGCATTCCTCCTGGAGGAATTAGCAGGTTCCTCCTTTTTCAGCAGTGATGAGGTCTAAAGTGCAGCGGCTCTGCAAGGCAACTTGGGCAACAGAGGTTGTTTGTTTCTGCAGGGAGGCTAGAGATTTGGCAGAGGCATCGACTGCCAGCTGGAAGCGTGTGGATAACTTGTCTGCTGTGGTGATAGAGGGTCTAAGGGTCCCGCCGCTGAGTCCTACTGCACCTGCTGCTGAGGCTAAGGAGATTCTCACTGCTATCGGAAGAAAAACTGCTCTTTTAGTTTGGCGACTGTATACCTGGATGTATTTGTCCTGGACCTCAGCCGGAGTGTATGTAGTGAGCTGCGGAACCAGAGTGACGGGCAGGCACAAAAGGGTAAGGTAGAACTGATGTTTAAATGCTTAGTGTATAGTTGCACCAAAAGAAAATTTTTTTCTGGCGCTGTTAGTGGTTTGGAGGGGATTTGGGTGACATTACATGTCTGTGTCGATGGATTGGAGTAGCAAAAGGGCACTTGAGTGTTTTCTGGTTGGATGTACAGAGGAATATTGGGGATGGTTATGGGTTTTGTGGTCTTTACGTTGGATGAAAATGACAGGGCAGGACCTGGTACTGCTACCAGAGGAGGGCGTTCTAGGGCTGCACACATGCAGCAGGTGGAGAGGTTGGCTAGTCCAGCAAAGTGGCGATGGCCAGTCCCTGCTGTAGCAGGGTAAGCTGGGAGAAGGGAGACTCAGAAGGTTTAGAAATTTGCTTAGTGAGTTGAAGGTCTTGGATCTGAATATTACAGTGGATGGTGGATTGGACCTGGAGTAGCGACCTCCATACATAGAGTTTGGCGTCTGGAAATTTCTCTCGGCGAGTGGCGTACCACGCTCCTGGAACCAGAGGTGTCCAGCGGCTATCCCAGGGGTCTGGGATTGTGAGAGTGTATTTAGATTTATGGTAGTAGAATCATCCCTGGGGACAAAGGGAAAGGTAAAGTATCTGGCAGGAAGACCAAGGACACCCTACATTTTTCTGTATTCACCTTTTTGCACATTGGGTAGTTGCCTTCTGGTCATACAGGTAGCAAATAATGGGATCAGCTTTTCCTTGATGCCGCTTAAAGTCAGTGAAATTTAAGTATATGGGTGTTCTGCACCCTGTGGGTGGGCAGTCAGCGGTGGCCAGCAAATAATCATAACGCTTAGTGCGGGCGTAATTGGTATAGTTTTCAGTCAAGTAAAATCGCTAGCAAAAGGGGAAATTATGTTAGGTTTAGCTGGCTGGCTTGGTGAGGCGAGTGAGGCGGAGAGACATAGGACCACTAGACTGAGTCAGACCACTGGGAGCCATGGTCAGAGTTCACTGCTGCCTTGACTCGGGACAAATGTACCCAGGAATCTATTCCAAGACCCTTGACTGCCAAGGGAGTAGTGAGCACTACGGTGTAAGGGCCTTCCCACCGGGGTGCTAAGGGTCTGGGTGCTAGGGATTTAATTAACACAGCATTTCCAGGATGCACTGGTTTTTGGTGATCAGCAGAGGTCGGAGATGGTTCAGGGATGGGGGAGTTTTCGTGTTGTCTAAGAAGGTTGCGGAGCAAGGACAAGTATGGAAGGTACGAAGCTAGCAGAGGGCAATCAGTTGCAGGAAGAGGCGAGAAAAGAAAAGGTTGTCCGTAGAGTATTTTGATCATGGCTGGGGTGGATCTGCGCACATAGGTGCTTCAGAGGGGTCGTTAATCTTATCTATATGTGAGGGAGGGGTGGAGTGACCATATATTCAGAAAACATTCTGGCTTTGGGACGAGCTGGTTCCAGGAATTTGGGGTAGAGCAGGGGAGGGGAGGTCGGTTAGGGGTCAGTCTTGAGAGCTAAGATGGAGGTGCAGGCCTCAAAATGGAGTCTGTTGCACCAAGACTGGGACACAGTGGTGTGCTGCGGCTCCGCCAATCAGGATGGCTGGGAGCGCCCACATCTACCCTGTTGGTTTGGGCCGGTCTCTGGCTGGGTGGTTGGCTCCAGGCTGGCTTTTGGCTAGGCCACAATCTGCGGCTTCCATTTTCCCAGCCACATGACTCCACTCCCAGGCAGAATGGCGCCACCTGTGTCTGTTGTAGCTACTGTCTCTTCCCAGAAAGAAAGCCACCCAGACCGCGGGCAAGTTCAACAGAACAAGTTTTATTTTCTGCGCAGAGACTGTCAGCTCTCTTGAGAGGAGACTGAGTGGCCCCCAGTCTAATTTTCCAAAGGTTTTTATACTTTTGCAATGTGCAGGTATGCAAGCAGGTAGAGAAGCAGTGTGTTGCAGTTAGCCATTCTTAGTTGAACATTACCTGCTCTGGTCTTTCCTTCTGTACATTCCCTTAGGCTACGTCTGCACAGCCTACCTCCCCAATATCAGCTAGTTCGTTGACAGTTCATAGCTAGTTTATTTACTGTTCATAATGGCTTCTATCAGCTCAAAATGACTTCTCTTGTCAAGGCTGTTTAAGCTTTGCCCAGAGCTGCTACATTCCCTCCTCTTCTTAGCCGAGTTCAAATCATTGAATCTGCGGTAGCCAGCCCAGTGTATGGTGGGCTCAGCACTAAGAGTTTTATGGTTTGTACTTTCTGTTTGAGGACTGCCACTAGCTTATTGGTTATTATTGGTCCAAACGTGAGGTTTAGCAGGAGGAGGATTAGGGATCCGGCTAGGGGCGTTACTAGGGTGGTTCGCCAGGTTGCCCAATTAAGTAGCTTTTCAAACCAATTGGTTTCTTCATTTCTTTTCTTGACTCTTTCCTCTAATCTTTTCCTAACCAGGGCTAAACTATCTTTAATGATTCCTGAATGGTTTGCATAAAACAAGTTTCTCCTAATGCCATGCACAACACTCCTTGTTTCAAAAGGAGCAAGTCAAGCCCTCGGCAGTTTGGCAACACACTTCTACAAGGGAGTCTAAGGATCTTTCTAAATGGGAAACATGGTATTTTTATCCCTGTAAATCTAAAGCAATTTGCTGACTAAGAGTCTGATAGTTTAAGTTTCCTTGTATTAAAGCAACTGACCCGACTGCAGCTAATCCCATAATCCCAAGCCCCGTTAACAGTGGGACTGACATTGGGGCTCTTTTAGCTCATCCAGAAATTCCAAAGTTATCCCTACCTCCTTCACCAGAACACAGGTACACTTGAGGAATAACATGCACTAGGACACAAATACCCGGGTCTGCTGCTAATACTGGGGAAAGGAGACAGGGTGCTAGTCCTGTGGAACAAGTAAAGCAAGTACCCGTTGGGGCAGATAACAAATAAGGATCACCATTTGGTTCAATAGGAACAGCTTGAAGGCAAAAATCTTGATATTTTGATATATTAAAGGGATAATTAGATGAATAAAAACAGTCTTCGCCCTTGGTAATCTTTTAAAGTGAGCTAGAGTTGAGTCCACTCTAACCTCACCTACAGACTGCTGCTTCATGTAATCCTTCTTACTAACATTTCTAATTGGATTACGCTCTGCACCAATAGTGCTATTTATAGCTGTGCCTACCGAGTAAGGGGGAGCAGGGTTCAGACAAAGCCAACAATCAGTTGCGAGGTTAGGATTTGAGTTCATAAATTGGAATACAGCATCCAGAGTATCAAACACAGAACCTTGAGGTGGCTCCTGAATGGGAAGGGCCCTTTGAGTTGGGCTGGCAGTGAACGGGAAAGTTACTGAAGAGTCTGGAGGGTGCGGCAAAGGAATCTTAATGACACCCAGCTGTGGCTCTTCAGGATTTATCACCAGGTTTGGGCCTATTTATGGACAGGAAGTTGCCATATTTTACTTTGCTGCATAGTAAAGGTTGTCCCGGGATCTCTATCATTTACATAATACTGAATTCCCCATGTGTTCCCAGTGAACCCAATAACGCTTGAATCCAGTTCTTATTGGGTTACATTTGGAAACCATACACGTGGTGGGATCAAACCCCTCCGACTTGAGTCCCATTCTTGTAAAAACAATAGGGTCGTCTTTAACAAGTTTCCACCCTGAAGATGATAGTTTCACAACCCTAAGCTGCACAATGGCAATGTCCCTCCCCTTGGCAGTTAGGGAGCCCATGAGCCGGGCATCTATAGAAATGGTGTGTTTGGAGCCTTCTTTCTATAGAGGGTATTCCGCACCCATAGGACGGGATTCCGGTTATGGGCCCCATTGTGCCCTTTACCTTTAAAGGATCCGGAATGCCAGCTCTTTCCTAGCAAATCAAACAAATCAAAGCGGAAACGGGGGTCAGACCCAGTGTAAGAAGTTACATATTCACTGTTGGAGGTTCGAGTAGCAGTCCACAGATGTGTTTGTGGTTGGGCGAAATGGCGGGTGCTGTCAGCAATGCTCAGACAAAAACAATTAAGTTCTGTAAAGCCTTAATTTTGAGGGTTTTTCTGTCTTTCTGAGTGTTCATCTTTTCAGGATATGCTCAGGGAGGGCTTTTTTTGACTTGTGACTGATGAATCCACGGCCCCTTCCCCACTACTTTAATAGCAGTTGGTGTTATAAGTATCACCTAGTATGGGCCAGTCCCCCTAGGTTCTAAGGTCTCGGGTCAGTGCTTCTTTACCCACGTTCAGTCTCCAGGTTGCAAGTTGTGGGCTGCCTCTTCACCTTTCCCTTGGTTGGGCCCAAAATGAAGGTGTCGGAGCAGATGATTTGTCTCACCTGCTGGACAGCCTGCAGGCACTTCATGAAGGAACAAGTAGTGACTTCCATTACTTCTACTTCCTTCAGTCTTGGGAGGATTGGGGAAGGTCTGCCAAACTTAAATTCAAACGGGGTCGTGCTTTTCACATAGGGAGTGCATCGGACTCGAAGTAGGGCAAAAGGTAAAGAAAGGATCAATCCAGTTCTCGCCAGTTTCTAAATGCAACTTAACTAACAATTCCTTTAGGGTTCTGTTTATTCTTTCTACTTGCCTTGAACTTTGGGGCATATAAGCCCAGTAGAGCTTCCAGTTAATATTTAGAAGCATTGCTAATACTTTAGTAATTTGAGCAATGAATACTGGGCCATTGTTGGACCCCAAGGTGGTGGGAAGCCAAATCTAGGGACAATTTTAGTTACTAATAATTTACACCCAGTGGCAGAAGTGTCCTTCTTCGTTGGGAAGGCTCCCACCCATCCAAAATAGGTGTCCACTAGCACCAGCAAATACCCGTAGCCATACTTTCTAAGTTTGATATCCATAAAGTCCACCTCCCAGAATTCTCCAGGAGTACTACCTCGAGCTTGTGGTTGGGGTTGCTCCTTTTCTTTTCTAGGGATGTTTCCCCGAGCGAGCACAGTGCAAGCAACAGTGGTGTCATCTGCCACCCAGTGTCCAAGCCTGGGTATGTAAAAGTACCTGAGGAGCAACTGAGACCATTTAGAGGATCCTGAGTGCATACCTTCACGTAGTCCTTGAATCAGATCTCTCCCAGAGCTTCTGGCATGAATCTTCTTCCATCAGGATGGAGCAGCCACCTGGATGCTCCGAGTTTCTTTGGCAGCCCAGCTCTTGGCTTACCTTTAGATCATTTTCCGAGTATGTAGGTTGTGGCAGTAACACTTGGGATGGCATGGTCATGGCCATTACCTTGGGGATTTGTGGTATAATCCTGGCATTCGAGATCCACCGGTCCAGGGGACTTGTTAGGAGGGGCTCAACCATAGGTCCCCCTACCCCAGCAATATCCTGCCCCAGTGTAAGCTTCCTAGCTTCTATAACTAGGATGGCCGTGGCAGCCTCAGCTCGCATGCAGCTCGGCCATCCTGCAGTTACAGAGTCTAGTGTGATTGAAAGATCGGCCACAGGTCTCTTTCATGGCTGCAAGTTCTGAGTTAGCATTCCTTTTGCTGTGCCCCTGGCCTCATAGACAATTGGAAGGGATTTTCTATGTCTGGAAGGGGAAGAGAGGGTGCCCATATGAACGACGTTTTTAAGGATTCAAACGCTTGCTGTTCTACTTCAGTCCATTGAAGTTTTTTCCTTTCCCCAGTACTTGCATATAGGAGTTTGGCTAATCCCTCAAATCCCAAATTCCACAATGGACAGTACCCCACAAATCCTAGAAACTCTCACACCTGCCTCTTAGTCTCAGGGACTGGGATTTTGAGGATCACCTCAGTGCGGCTGGGGGACAAGGTCTGTTTTCCCTCCTCCAGTTGGTAGCCTAGGTATACAGCTTTATTGACACACAGTTGAGCCTCTCTTGCAGATTCCCTGGACCCCAATTGGCCAAGGACTATTAACAGGTCCTCGGTAGCACTTGGGCATTCCTCCAGGGTTTCGGAGGCCAGGAGGAGGTTATCTTCATACTGGAGCAAGGGGGTTTGGGGGTGTTCCTCCTTGTATTCCTGTAAGTCTTCATTGGGTTGACGTACAGAGGACAAGGGTATGGAGAACAAAGCATCCTTTAAGTCCAAAACAGTATAACAAATTCAGTTTGATGGGATAGTACTCAGGAGGGTCTCGGAGTTTGGTACCGTGGAGTGGACAGTTTCTACCCTCGCATTTACCTCTCCGAGATCCTGCACCATTTGGAAGTCCTCAGTTCCCGGTTTCGGCATGGGCAGCAGGGGAGCGTTCCATGTGGACTTGCAGGGCACCAAAATGCCTGTCCTCTTTAGTCTGCATATGTGAACAGCAATACCCACCTGTGCTTTCCAGGGAGTAGGGTTTTGCTTGACACTCACCAGTGTGGCTGAGCTCAGAAGTTGTACGACCGCAGGCACCTGATGTTCAGCAAGGTCTGGCAGGTTGTTCTCTGCCCAAACAAAAGGAATATCTTTTAGCCATTTATCAAGAAGTTCCTTTGAGGAGGTTTCTTCTGCTCTTTGATAAAACACATATCCCTCTGGCAGTGGAGCGGTGAGCAAAACCTTTGCCTTTTCAAGTTCAAGGGTTAAGGTGGTTGCAGCAGATGAGAAAGTAATCATGGCCACCATTTATCGTAATAAATCCCGACCAATTAGGGGAAAGGGGCCCTGAGGCATTACCAGGAAGGAGTGTGGAACTGTCTCTTGTGCTAAATCTGTTATTCTGGCCGTTGTCCATGGGTATGCTTGGGTCTGCCATGTGGCACCTGTAATTAAAATCTTTCCTTTTGACAATGCACCTGTAGTCTTTTCCAAAACCAAGAAGGTGGCCCCTGTGTCCACCAAGAAATTTACTGGCTGGCCCCCTTTTTGGAGTGTTAGCGTGGGATCCTGGAGGCCAAGTGAAACAGCCCTGACACCTTCATTCAGCTTCTTCAAGCATTATTGTCTCTTGCTTGGGTCTTTCTAGGTGTGAATGAGGCCCGTCCTCTCTAGTGGAGGGTCGTGCACCTCTCCTGGCGTTTTCAAGGGACTGATGTTTCCAATGTCCTTCTTTCCTGCAGTAGGCACATTGATCCTTCTTCGGGGCTTGGTGGTGCCCACAGGTTAGTCTCTCCGTGAGTGGGCCATGCTCTCCTTTTCCTGAGCCTCTGGGGTCTCTCATGGCAATTACTAGTATTTTAGCTAGTTTCTTTGTCTCTGTTGTTATACACTCAATGAGCCACTTCTACCAAATCACTAGGATTTTTCCCTTCAAACCCTTCCCACTTCTTTTTCATGTCTGAGGCAGACTGACTGAATAATACAGGCAATACTTACTTCCCTCCTGTTCTCAGGGGGCTTTCAGGTCAATAGGGGTATAAAGCCCGTAGGCGTCCATCAGCCACTCTAAAAAGGCAGGCGGACATTCTCTTGTAGGAGCCTGAGAATTCTCACTGACCTTAGATAAATTTATAGGCTTCCTAGTGGTTAAGCGGAGGCCCTGCAAGAGCAACTGGTGATATCTGCTTAAGCCCTCTGGGCCTTGCTAGGAGTTTGGATCCCACATTGGTTGTGCAGTGGGGAAAAAAATTTCTCTCAAGTGGGGAGTGCCCGCTGGCTGACCATTAGGTCCATTGACTGCCTTCTGGGCCTCTCTGGAAGGGGTCCCATTCCTCTGATATGAACAGCACCTGGAGAAGTTGCAGGAAATCACCTCAGGTGGGCTGATGAGTATGGAAAACCATATCTAGCAAAGAAATCAGACCTTATGGTTTGTCAGAAAAAAGGGGTTTTGTTGGTTCCAATTATACAAACCCCTGGAACAAAAGGGAACATATACTGAAAAAGGGATTCGGGAGTCTTCCCAGGTTTGGGGGCTGCTTGCCTTAAGGGGAGAATGGCTGCTGCTGAGTGATCTTTCTCTGGGGGTTGTTAAGACATGCCTGCCCTAGTGTATTTGTTGTGGGGTGGGGGGGCTCAAAAAGAGGCTGTGAGTATTCCTCTCTCCGGCCCCTTGGGAACCTGATAGGGTGGCAGCGGCACCAAGGGTCGGAAGCCAGCTCTCCTGCTCCCAGAGTCCTCTTGCAAAATGGGATAAATCAGACAGGTAGGGAAAGGGGGAAGGGAGGGGGGAGGGACAGGGACAGCCTCCACCTTGGTGGTTTTAGGAACTTGGACAGGTTGTTTTTCCGGTCCTGCCATGTTTACTGAAATCTTGGAAACAAGAACTCTTTATGTTGGGGGAGGAAGTAAGTCTTTTATATATGTTGGCTTCTTAGTGGCAATGTCAATCCACACATGAATTTAAGGGATCAGATCAGGATGTCCTGGTTCCCCTTTCTAAGCAGGCTCCGACAGTGGCACTCGGATCTCGGTGCACCTCGAAATGTTGTAGCTACTGTCCATTCCCAGAAAGAAAGCATCTCCGACCACCGGCAAGTTCAACAGAAAAAGTTTTATTTTCTGCACAGGGTCTGTCAGCCCTCTTGAGAGGAGACTGAGCAGCCCCCAGCTGAATTTTCCAAAGGTTTTTATACTTGTGCAATGTGCAGGTGTGCAAGCAGGCAGAGTAGAGAAGTGGGGTGTTGCGGTTAGCCATTCTTAGTTGAACAAAAACTGCTCTTGTTCTCAAAAGCCTTCTGAACATCCATTTCCTTTGGGACATTCCCTTGGGCTACGTCTGCACGGCCTACCACCCCAATATCAGCTAGTTCATTGACAGTTCATAGCTACTTTATTTACCTTTCATGGTGGCTTCTGTCAGTTCAGAATGGCTTCACCATTATCAAGGCTCTTTATGGTTTTCCCAGAGAACCTACATAGCCGCCATGGGGAAACAGGGCCTATGACCCTGGCCAAAATGGTGCCCACCAGTCCAAACACGTGGAAGGGCACTGCCTCGGGAGCTGGTTGATTTAGGCCTGGGAGATAGCCCTGCCTTGTCCCGGCAGCCAAATGTTTCCCTTTTACCCTCCGTTCCCTTTGCCTTTCTCCTGGTTTTTAAAACAAGCTGCTTGAGCCCTATAACACTGAGCAGGACTTTTTTGTAACATTTAATTAAAATGTATCTGGCACCAAAATTATATATTATAAATATGACAATTTGGTTATATTTTTGAAAATTTGTACTTTTAAAATATACTTTGGTTGTCATATATATTGATAACAATGAAAGTAAAGAATAAAAACAAAAAAATATTATTTCCTGCATTGAAAACTTCAGGTGTTCTAGGGTTAGTGTTCTACCAGTGTAGGTTTGTTCCTTGTTACTGGCTGGTTTTCCGTTGCTCAGTCTTAAGACAAAGGCCTTCGGAAGCCTAGCCTGGGTAACCCTTACTTTTAGGCTTTCAGTGGTGTTTCTTCACGCACTTTTGGGGACAGCTCTTAATATAGCTCAGCTGCCATGATGTTCCAGCCAGAAATTCCAATTTTCCTAAAGGTTCCCTGAGCTGCCAGATGCCCCTTCCCTTCAGAGATTTGAGAGTCTGCTCCTGCCAGCAGGCATCTTGGAAGGCTGTGGGGCCATCCCAAGCAGTGGTCCTCCTAGCTTATTGTCTAGAAAATGGTTGGACCTAAAGTCGCCCACAGTGACTGCTCTTTGACCCTTTGTCTATGGTGGGGGCACCTGTCAGAGGCATCAGTTTAATAGCACACCAGGGGTCTGCTCTGAAGCGGGGTTATTGACCTTGAGGCAGCAAGCTCTAAATAGCCTTGTTTTGTGCTTTCCAGATGGGACTTAGCAGCTTCATACTCAGGAATTGCCCCCTTGCATGAATCCTGTCCAATTGGGATAGAGTTGACACAGAGGCTAGACAAACAAAAGCTGATACACTATGCAACTTTATTTGAGAAAGGAGAATGGTGGCCAGAGAATGGCACACTTTTCCTTCCAACCCTGATTCACCTGGAACAGTTCTGTAGAGTGATGGGAAATGGGTGGAGATGCCAGAAGTTAGAGCATTTCTCCTTTTGAGGAGCAGTAGAGACCTTCATCCCCAGTGCACACAGGAACCCCTAAGGCAGGCGTCCTCAAACTGTGGCCCGTGGGGCACATGTGGCCTGACGACATTTATTCCACCCTCAGGGTGTTTTTGCTGCCTCTGCCTGTCCTGCTTAGCAGCCGGCTCGTGCAGTGTGCATAGGAACTTGTTCATAGGTTTTTAAAAAACTATAGTCTGACCCTCCAATGATCTGAGGGACAGAACTGGCCCCCTAGGTAAACAGTTTGAGGACCCCTGCCCTAAGGGATCCTGGACTTAGGGGTTACTATTCTCGCAGCCCTGACACACCCCTGATCATTCTACCCATAGTAGAGGCACCAGGGAAATTTGGTCCCTGGGTAATTTACCAGCCTTTTATTCAAATTGAAGCCAAGAAAATTAAAAATGACTTAGGCAGTTACTCTACTTTTGATTACTGTTGACTCCCCCTGTAGTACCCCAATATTACCATTTAACTCTATAACGCTGAGCATATTTCCATAACATATAACGAAATGTATATATTAATAGATAGATAGATAAACAGACAGATAAATAGATAGATAACTTTGAAAATAAAGAATAAAAACAAAAACATTTCCCCCAAATTGAAAATTGAGCCATTATACGGTTAAAAAAGGATGGGTCTTATCAGCAGGTGTAAGACCTTAGGATCATAAATGAAGCAGTGATCCCACTGCACCTAGTAGTGCCCAAACCCTGTGCCCTCCTAGGGAAATTGTGAATGCTTTAATCCCCGTTCCTGTACTTAGAGTGAACAAACACATGCCTGATAATCCTAAGTATACTTATTTTTTGTGACACTCACCTAACTTGAAGGGAACTACCTCCTCCGAATCTTAGACTTGTCTCACTTAAACTCTTCAACCTTTTGTCTTTTTGTTTGTTTTTCCAGAAGTTCTCAGGTTACCAAGGCCTCCAAACCAAGTGTGCCAGCTGCAGGACCACGATTTCCTGAACAACCTCAACTTTATCCATCCTGGGACCTGAGTGGACAATCCCTTCTGAGCCCCATTTGCCCCTTTTGCAGCAGGAAGTACTTAGAGATGTCGTCGCCCAGTACCCCAAAGATTTGGGTCCATACCTCTTCAGGGGGCAAATGTTAGGTAGCTATCCTAGGGACTGGGGTGTCCATTATGCATGCCCAGAGGGCCAAGGTAGCAGCCCAAGAAGGAGTGGCACACTGTGCGTGCTCAGAGGTTCAGGTTTCCGGCCAGGAAGAGGAGGTACACCTGGGTGAGTGCTGCAACTTGATTGACCCACCAATGCCATGTAAATTAAATTCAGCTGCTGGGGTTGACCAGGGTTGCCCACCATGCCTCCCTAATGCTCATAAAACCCACTTGGATGACAATCAGGCTTCTACATGCATTCTTTCTCACACAGAGCAGAGGACCGAGGTCTGTCTGTCCCCAGAGAGATCTGACAAACCCAGGAAGGCTCTTTGGAGGCAGCAGAACTGGACATGAATGGCTGGTGGATACTGTTCAGATGCAGGACTTTCTACTTAGAAGGGTCTAATCCAGCCTGAGATGATCCTTGAATGAGTCCTCTGCCCAGATCTTTTTTTTTTAACGTTTTATTAGGGGCTCATACAACACTAAACACATTCTATGCATACATCAGTTGTGTAAAGCACATTTGTACATTCATTTCCCTCATTCTCAAAATATCCACTCTCCACCCAAGCCCATGGCCTCAGCTCCTCATTCCCATCCCCACCCCCCATGTGCGCTACCCCTCGCTCATCAATCCTTGGTAATTTACTAATTTTTGTCATATCTTGCACTGTCTGATATCCCCCTTCACCCACTTTTCTGTTGAAGTAAAATGTACATCCTTGTAATCAGTTCCCCGTTTCCAAACTGCCCTCCCGCTTACCCTCTCAGTGTCTTCACTCATAATACTGGTCCTAAAGGACTCATCCACCCTGGATTCCCTGTGTTTCCAGTTGCTATCTGTACCAGTGTACATTCTCTGGTCTAGCCAGATTTGTAAGGTAGAATTGGGGTCATGATAATGGGGGGAGAGAAAGCATTTAGCAACTGGAGGAAAGTTGTGTTTCATCATTGCTATCTCGTACCTAGTCTTGGCTCATCTCCTCTCTGAGACCCTTCTGTAAGGTATTGTCCAGTGGTCTGGAAATGGGCTTTGGGTCTCTACCAAGCACTCTTCTCATTCCCAATAAGATGTTTTTGTTCTGATGATGCCTGACACCTGATCCCTTCGAAACCTCGTGATCTCATAGGCTGGTGTGATTATTCCATGTGGGCTTTGTTGCTTCTGAGCTAGGTGGCCGCTTGTTTACATTCAAGCTTTTAAGACCTCAGACGCTATATCTTTTGACAGCTGGGCACCATCAGCTTTGTCTTCAGTGTACCTGTGGGGAAGGTGAGCACCATAGAATGCCAGTTTAATAGAACAAAGTATTCTTGCAATGAGGGAGTATTTGAGTGGAGGCCCAGAGTCCATCTGCTACCTTAATACGAAACCTATAAATATATGGACGTAGGTATATTTCCCCATGCTCATATATGAATATATTTACATATGGACATACTTTTTTAAAGACCTCTATAACAGGCCCTTGCTTCCTCGCTTGCTCTTCTATTTCCCTTTCATTTTCCTCTTGTGCCCACTGCTATGCTCAGTCTTCCTTTGGGTTTCAGTAATTCTTCTTGGTTCCATTACCCTTGATCCCACCCTACCAGGCCTCCTACATCTACCTCACCACGGATATGCATGACTTCCTGTTCTCTTGTTTCTGGGTTTCTTAACACCGCTTCCTTTACGCCCACCTCCCTCTTTCCCATGCCCCACACCCCAGAAGTGTTGGTCCTGGGTTTTGTCCTTCAGATTAGACATCCAGCCTATCTAATTTAGACAGACCAGAAAAGGTAATAACATGCACAAAACCAAGACAAGCAACCCAAAAAAAGCAAGACAACAAAAATCCAATGACACTAAAAGAAAACAAAACTAACCAAGAAAGAAAAGCTCATAGTTAGTACAAGGACTGTGTGGTGAACTTTAGGAGTGTTTTCCAGTCCAGTCTGTTGGGGCACCGAGCCCTGACCACAAAGTCCACCTTTGGCATTCCCCGGGAACTTTGATGCTCCGTTTTCTAGCTCTTCCGCTGCACTCCCTTAGTGTCATGCCTCGATGTAGCAAGATCAGTTCGGGCGCAGTTCCCACACTGTGTGTCCAGTGTTGTCCCCTCTAGGGCAATGGGTCTTTGAGGGACGTTTCTCATCGTGGGGCTGCCCATGTGGTCTTTCCTGTGGACTGGCTTCTCTGATTGGGAACATCATCCTCAAGGTATAGTGGGCCAGGATGTGCTCCATTCTCCCCTCCTCCCCCTTGTTCTGCTCTGTGTTCTCTGATCAGATATGTCCCTCTCCGCGAGCTGCAGCTCCGGTGCCATCCTGTGAAATACAATCTTTGGGGGCTGCAAGGAGGTGGGAGGGGGGGCATCAGCTCAGATCTTTTGAGAGTCCAGGAGATATTGACTTCTCGATGGGCACAGTTCTGTGGGGCACCGTGCTCTTGGTCCAGACGCTGGTTGTGAATATGACTTTGTTGTTAACCAGTTTTTGTCTCTGGGTCAACTCCTTTGTGTTTTTGAGTGAGTTTTCTCATCTGGAAAGTAAATGTACTGGATTATCCAGAAGCCCATGTCAGCAAGTTATTGAGAGGGGTTAATCAGAGACTGTTTCATATAGTGTGTATCTGCGCGCTGCATTTGAGACCTGGGGTGGCAATTATGAGCTCAGAATAGAGATGGTGTCCAGTAGGTGACAGACGTGGCTCCATATTGAAACAGGAAGCCCACTGTGGAGATTTGGTCCTTCCGTTGATGGCCACCGGCCAACTAGTCTTCTCCTGCTATAACTGCTTCACTGACTCAGCAGCTGAGCCAGGAGCCAGTGCCATCATAACCTGGTGGCTAACTGGGAGAAAGGGCAGATAGATATTTGTTATCTTGTTGTCTTGGGAAGCCCACCTAACCTCCATGCAAACCTTCTGGTGTGAGTTATCTGTGGAAGGAATCATAGGCTCACAGTAATACACATCTTTCTTTTTGTAAATGTGCCCGTATTCCTTTCTGAACCTGAGAAGGTGGCCCCTGTGTCCACCAAGAAATTTACTGCCTGGCCTATATGGAGTGTTAGCCTGGGTTTTGGCGGCGAAGTGAAACAGAGCCCTGACCCCTTCATGCAGCTCTTCAAGCCTTATTGTCTCTTGCTTGGGTCTTTCTCGTTGCAGATGAGGCCCGTCCACTCTTGTGGAGGGTCGTGGACCTCTCCTGGGGTTTTCAAGGCACTGATTTTTCCAGTGTCCTTCTTTCCTGCAGTAGGCACATTGATCCTTCCCCATGGCTTGGCAGTGCCCACAGGTTAGTCTCTCCGTGAGTGGGCCATGCTCTCCTTTTCCTGAGTCTCTGGGGTCTCTCATGGCAATTCATAGTATTTTAGCTAGTTTCTTTGTCTCTGTCGTGCTAGGGTCATCTCGGTTGTTATATACTCAATGAACCACTTGTATCAAATCACTAAGATTTTTCCCTTGAACCCTTCCCACTTCTTTTTCAGGTATGAGGCAGACTGGCTGAGTCATAAAGGCAATATTTATTGCCCTCCTGTTCTCGGGGCCTCCGGGCTGTTAGGGGTATAAAGCCTGTAGGCTTCCATCAGCCACTCTAGAAAGGCAGGCGGACATTCTCTTAGCCTGAAAATTCTCACTGACCTTAGATAAATTTATAGGTTTCCTAGCTCTTCCGCAGAGGGTCATGTAAGAGCAACGGGTGATACCTGGTAAAGCCCTCTGGGCCTTGCTAGGAATTGAGATCCCACATTGTTGGTGTAGTGGCCAAAAGAGTTTCTCTCAAGTGGGGAGTGCCCGCTCGCTGACCATCAGGTTCACTGACTGCTTACTGGGCCTCTGTCTGGAAGGGCTACCCTCCTCCGTTGTGAACAGCACCTGGAGAAGTTGTTGGCAAGCATTCCAGGTGGGCTGATGAGTATGGAAGTCATACCAGTACTAGTGTGTGTGGGGGGCTGCTTGTTAGGGGTGGGGGTGAGTTTGGGGGGCCGGTGGGGGAGGGAGTGACTCAATAAGGGCCTGTTAGAAGTTTTCTATTTCTGGACCCTAGAAACCTTATAGGGCGGGGGTTGAAAGAAAGGGTTTGAAGCCAGCTCTCCCACTCCCAGAGTTCTCCTGCAAAATGGGATAAAGCCGATTAGGGGAGAGTGATGGGGAGGGCAGGGGAGGGGAGGGGTGGGGGAGGGATGGGGGAGGGGAGGGGTGGGGGAGGGTGATGGGGAGGGATGGCCTCCACCTATGTGGTTTTGGGAACTTGGACCGTTTGTTTTTCCGGTCCTTCCATGTTTCCTGAAACCTTGGAAACAAGGGCCCTTTCTTTGCGGGAGGGAGTAAGTCTTTTATATTTGCAGGCTTCTTAGTGGCAATGTCAGCCCACACTTGAAGTAACGGGATCAGATCGGGATATCCTGGTTCCCTTTAACCATAACTATGAACTCTTAGTAACAGGGGATGGGAAAACTAGTCTTGCGTGGGTCAATCAGGGACTCCTTCTGCCCCATCACTTTTAAACAAATTGTAGAGTCTCCAAGCTTTTGGGTTGAAACCACATCCTCTTGGTGAATGCCGAGAGCAGGGGTCCTCAAACTACAACCTGTGGGCCACATGCAGACAGCCGAGGACGTTGATCCTTTCTGCCGGGTGTATGTGCCCCATTTATTTTTTTTTTGAACTTCAAATCAAGATGTGCAGTGTGCACATGAATTTGTTCGTAATATTTGTTTTTTTAAACTATAGTCTTTCCTTCAAAAGGCCTGAGGGATAGTGAACTGGCCCCCTGGGTAAACAGTTTAAGGACCCCTGCCCTAAGGTATCCTGGACTTAGGGGTTATTAATCTCCCAGCCCTGAAACATCCCTGAACATTCTACCCATTGTAGGAGGCACCATGGGAATTTGGACCCCGGGTAATTTACAAGCCTTTACTCCAATTGAACCCAAGAAAATTCAAAATGACTTAGGCAGTTACTCTATTTTGGTCACTTTTGACTCGTCCTGCACTAGCCCATTATTTCCATTTAACTCTATAACGCGAAGCATGATGTTTTCATAACATTAAAAAATGTATATATTAATACATATATATATATATTTATAACTATGAAAGTCCACAACAAAAAGAAAATTTTTTCCCAAAATTAAAATTGAAGCGTTATAGGGTTAAAAAGAAGGATGGGTCTTATCAGCGGGTCCAAGACCTTAGCATCATAAATGAATCAGTGATCCGACTGCACCTAGTAGTGCCCAAACCTGTGCCCTCCTAGGGGAAAGTGTGAATGCTTTTATCCCTCTTCCTGTACTTCCAATGAACAAACACACATGTCTGGTAATCCTAAGATTATTTTTGTTTCCTGTGACACTCACCTAATTTCAAGGCCACTGCCACCTCACAAGCTTAGCCTTGTCGTAGTCAAACTGTTCACCTTTTAGACTGTTTGTTTTTCTCAGAAGTTATCGGGTGATTAAAGCTTCTGAACCAAGTGTGCCAGGTCCACGACTACCATCTCCTGGACCACCTCAACCTTATCCATCCTGGATAAAGTTGCCCTCAATGGACAACCCCTCCCAGCAGTGTAGGAAGGGTATGGACCCAAAGCCCAACCTCGCCCCTTTTGCCAGCAGGAAGCAGCTAGAGATGTCGTCGCCCAGTACCCCCAAAGATTTGGGTCCATATCTCTTCAGGGGGGCAAATGTTAGGTAGCTATACTAGGGACTGGGGCATCCGTTATGCATGCCCATAGGGCCAAGATAAGAGCCCAGTTAGGAGAGGCACCCTGTGCATGCTCAGAGGTCCAGATTTCTGGCCATGAAGGGGAGGTCACCTGGGTGGTTCCTGTACCTGGATTGACCAATCTAGGCCATGTAAATTCAATTCAGCCACTGGGGTCGGCCAGACTTGCCCACCACGCCTCCCTAACGCTCATAAAACTCTCTTGAGTGCAGACCAGGCTTCTGCATGATTTCTCTCTCACTCAGGAAGGCTCTTTGGAGGCAGCTGTGCTGCACATGAGTGGCTGGTGGATACTGTTCAGATGCATGGCTTTCTGCTTGCAAGGGTTTTTGTCTCAGCTGACTGTAAGGGAGGAGGTAGTACGTCTGGATCACAGAGTATCCATGTCCACAAACGAGGCTGCTCATTCCACAGTCCTGGAAGTGCTTTATGAAAACCCTCTGCTTTGCAATGTCACTCCTTGTAGATTAGAGTGGGAGGGGCTGGGACCAAGGTATGCTGCCTCTTACTCCCAGTTGCAGGTTTCTGGATGCTGATTGTATCTCTTACAGCATCAGTTAGTGGGCTTGTTGTCTGCCTCAGGCTTTGTTCACGGAGATCCTCCAGCTAGTTGGTGGTGTGTGCGCATGAGCAGAGGCTTCCTGCCAATCCCCCATGAGTAGTAGAGCTCCCATGGTGTGGACTCCATGAAAGCCTTGCCCCAGGCAGCATGCTTACAAAGGAGGGTGGGCCCTGCAGGACAGAGGACCATTCCCCCTGTGGAATGGCCTCAGAGATCCACCTCCCTCTCTGGCCAGCTGCTGGGGCTGTGGGTCCTAAGCATCATGGCTGACTCAGTAATAGACACAGGGTGAGGCGACTCCAGTAGCTGTTTTGACTGGTCTAATCCAGCCTGAGATCATCCTTGCATGAGCCCTCTGCCAAGATTATTTTTGTTTCTTTTATGATCTTTTCATTAGTGGCTCCTACAACACTAACCACAATCCATAAATACATCATCTGTTTGAAGCCCATCTGTACATTAATTGCCCTCCTTATTCACAAAATATCCACTCTCCACCCAAGCCCCTGGCCTCAGCTCCTCATTTTTCCCCCCTCAATGCCCGCCACCCATCCCTCATCAATCCTTGGAAATGTACTAATTCTTTTGTCATATTTTCACCCACCTTTCTTTTGACGTCAATGAAGATCCTTGTAATCGGTTCCCACTTTCCATCCTGCCCTTCCTCCACCCTCCCAGTATCTCCACTCATAACACTGGTAAAGGGCCCATCCACTCTGGATCCCCCGTGTTTGAAATTCCTATCGGTACTAGAATACCTTCTCTAGTTTGGCCAGATTAGTATGGTAGAACTGGGATCATGATAGTGGGGCAAGAGAAAGCATTAAGAACTAGAGGAAAGTTGTGTTTCATCTTTGCTGTCTCATACCCTGTATTCTTTAATCTCCACTCTGAGATCCTTCTGTAAGGGGATGTCCAGTGCACTGCAAATAGGTTTTGGGTCTATACCCGGCAGTCCCCTCTCATTCTCCATGATAAGATTTTTTTGTTCTCATGATGCCTGTTGCCTTATCCCTTTAAAACTTTGTGATCACACAGGCTGGTATGCTTTCTCCATGTGGGCTCTGTTGCTTCAGAGCCAGATGGCTGTTTCTTTACCCTCAGGCCTTTAAGACCCCACACGCTATATCTTTAGGTAGCTGGACACCATCGGCTTTCTTCACCACATTTGCTTATGCAGCCGCTTTGTGGTCAGTGATTGTGTAGGGAAGGTGAGCATCTTAGAATGCCAATTTAATAGAACAGTGTTATTGCAATGAGGGAGTCCTTGAGCGGAGGCCCTATGTCCATCTGCTACCTTAATACTAAATCTATAAACATATGGACATAGATCTATTTCCCCATGCCCCTTTGTAAATATATGTACATATGTACATGCCTTTATTTAGACGTCTATAACTGGCCCTTGCTTCCCAGCTCACTCTTCTATACTCTTTGATTTTCCTCTTGTGCCCACTGACATGCTCAGTCTTCCTTTGGGTTTCAGTAATTCCTCTTGGTTACATTACCTTTGATCACGCCCTACCAGGCCTCCTACATCCCCCTCACTACCGTTTTCCATCACTTGTTGTACCCTTGTCTCTGGGTTTCTTTACACCACTTCCTTTCCCCCCACCGTGCTCACTCCCATGCCCAATGGAAAGGGCCGGTCACATGTTTACTCCTCCAGATTGTTCATCCAGCCTCTCTTAATTAGACAGACCTGTAAAGGTAATAACATGCACAAAACAAGACTGAGCTAAACCAAGCAGCAAAAAGAAAAAAAAACAAACAAAAATGAAAACAAAACCCAACCCAAATCCAATGACACTAAAAGAAAACAACACTAACCAGAAAGAAAAGTACAAGGACTGTGTGGTGAACTTTAGGAGTGTTTTCCAGTCCAGTCTGTGGGGGCACCGAACCCTGACCACAAAGTCCACCTTTGGCATTCCCCGGTGACTTTGATGCTCCGGTTTCTTACTCTTCCGCTGCACTCTCTTAGTGTCATGCATCGAAGTGGCAGGATCAGTTCGGGCGCAGTTCCCACACTGTGTGTCCAGTGTTGTCCCCTCTAAGGCTATGGGTCTTTGAGGGACGTTTCTCATCGTGGGGCTGCCCATGTGGTCTTCTCTGTGGATTGGCTTCTCTGATTGGGAACATCATCCTCAAGGTGTATTGGGCCAGGATGTGCTCCATTCTCCCCTCCTCCCCCTTGTTCTGCCCTGTGTTCTCTGATCAGATATGTCCCTCTCCGCGAGCTGCAGATCCGGTGCCATCCTGTGAAATACAATCTTTTGGGGCTGCAAGGATGTGGGGGTGGGGGGGTGGGTATCAGCTCAGATCTTTTGAGAGTCCAGGAGATATTGACTGCTCGATGGGCACAGTTATGTGGGGCACCGTGCTCTTGGTCCAGACGCTGGTTGTGAATATGACTTTGTTGTTAACCAGTTGTGTGTCTCTGGGTCAACTCCCGTGTGTTTTTGAGTGAGTTTTCTAATCTGCAAAGTAAATGTACAGGATTATCCAGACTCCCATGTCAGCAAGTTATCGAGAGGGGTTAATCAGAGACTGTTTCATATAGTGTGTACCTGCGCGCCGCATTATAGACCTGCGATGGCAATTATGAGCTCAGGATAGAGATGGTGTCCAGCAGGTAACATACGTGGCTCCATATTGAAACAGGAAGCCCACTGTGGAGATTTGGTCCTTCCGTTGATGGCCACCGGCCACCTAGTCTTCTCCTGCTATAACTGCTTCACTGGCTCAGCAGCTGAGCCAGAAGCCAGTGATATCATAACCAGGTGGCTAACTGGGCCAAAGGGCTGATAGGTATTTGTTATTTTGTTGTCTTGGGAAACCCACCTACCCTCCATGCAAACCTTCTGGTGTGAGTTATCTGTGGAAGGAATCATAGGCTCACAGTAATTCACATCTTTCTTCTTGAAAATGTGCCCATATTCCTTTCTGAACCTGACAAGGTGGCCCCTGTGTCCACCAAGAAATTTACTGCCTGGCCTCCTACTTGGAGAGTTAGCCTGGGCTTTTGGCGGCGAAGTGAAACAGAGCCCTGACCCCTTCATTGAGCTTCTTCAAGCATTATTGTCTCTTGCTTGGGTCTTTCTACGTGCAGATGAGGCCCATCCACTCTAGTGGAGGGTCGTGCACCTCTCCTGGGGTTTTCAAGGCACTGATTTTTCCAGTGTCCTTCTTTCCTGCAGTAGGCACATTGGTCCTTCCCCATGGCTTGGCGGTGCCCACAGGTTAGTCTCTCCGTGAGTGGGCCATGCTCTCCTTTTCCTGAGTCTCTGGGGTATCTCATGTCAATTACGATTATTTTAGCTAGCTTCTTTGTCTCTGTCGTGCTAGGGTCATCTCTGTTGTTATACACTCAATGAGCCACTTGTACCAAATCGCTAAGATTTTTCCCTTCAAACCCTTCCCACTTCTTTGTCATGTCTGAGGCAGACTGACTGAGTAATAAAGGCAATACTTATTGCCCTCCTGTTTTCAGTGCCTCCGGGCCGTTAGGGGTATAAAGCCCGTAGGCTTCCCTCAGCCACTCTAGAAAGGCAGGCGGATATTCTCTTATAGGAACCTGAAAATTCTCACTGACCTTAGATAAATTCATAGGTTTCCTAGCTCTTCTGCAGAGGGTCATGTAAGAGCAATGGTTGATACCTGGTAAAGTCCTCTGGGCCTTGCTAGGAATTGAGATCCCACATTGTTGGTGTAGTGGCCAAAAGAGTTTCTCTCAAGTGGGGAGTGCCCGCTCGCTGACCATCAGGTTCACTGACTGCTTACTGGGCCTCTGTCTGGAAGGGCTACCCTCCTCCGTTGTGAACAGCACCTGGAGAAGTTGTTGGCAAGCATTCCAGGTGGGCTGATGAGTATGGAAGTCATACCAGTACTAGTGTGTGTGGGGGGGCTGCTTGTTAGGG
>NW_027459033.1:402500-405000 GCF_050624435.1 Tenrec ecaudatus
GCTAACCCTAACCCTAACCCTAACACTTAGCCTAACCCTAACCCTAACCCTAACGCTTACGCTAACCCTAACCATAACCCTAACCCTAACCCTAATGCTAACCCTAAACCTAACCCTAACCCTAACCCTAACCCTAAACCTAACCCTAACGCTAACCCTAACCCTAACCCTAACCCTAACCCTAACCCTAACCCTAACCCTAACGCTAACCCTAACCCTAACCCTAACCCTAAACTTAACCCTAACGCTAACCCTAACCCTAACCCTAACACTAACCCTAACGCTAACCCTAACCCTAACCCTAACACTAACCCTAATCCTAACCCTAACCCTAACCCTAACGCTAACCCTAAACCTAACCCTAACCCTAACCTTAACACTAACCCTAACCCTAACCCTAACGCTAATCCTAACCCTAACCCTAACATTAACCCTAACGCTAACCCTAACCCTAACCCTAACGCTAATGCTAACCCTAAACCTAACGCTAACCCTAACCCTAACCCTAACCCCAACCCTAAACCTAAACCTAACGCTAACACTAACCCTAACCTTAACGCTAACCCTAAACCTAACCCTAACCCTAAGCGTAAACCTAACGCTAACCCTAACCCTAACCCTAACCCTAACCCTAACGCTAACCCTAACGCTAACACTAACCCTAACCCTAACCCTAACGCTAAGCCTAACCCTAACCCTAACCCAAACCCTAACCCTAACGCTTATGCTAACACTAAACATAACCCTAACCCTAACCCTAATGCTAACCCTAAACCTAACCCTAAGCCTAACCCTAACCCTAACCCTAACCCTAACGCTGACCCTAACCCTAACCCTAACCCTAACCCTAACGCTAACCCTAACCCTAACCCTAACCCTAACCCTAACCCTAACCTTAACCCTAACGCTAACCCTAACCCTAACCCTAACCCTAACCCTAACCCTAACCCTAACGCTAACGCTAACCCTAACCCTAGCCCTAACGCTAACGCTAACCCTAACCCTAACCCTAACCTAACCTTAACACTAACCCTAACCCTAACCCTAACCCAACCCTAACACTAAGCCTAACCCCAACCCTAACCCTAACCCTAACATTAACCCTAACGCTAACCCTAACCCTAACCCTAACCCTAAGGCTAATGCTAACCCTAAACCTAACGCTAACCCTAAACTTAACACTTACCCTAAACCTAAGCCTCACCCTAACCCTAACCCTAACCCTACCCCTAAACCTAACTCTAACCCTAACCCTAAGCCTAACCCTAACGCCAACCCTAACCCTAAGCCTAACCCTAAACCTAACCCTAACCGTAACCCTAACCCTAAACCTAACCCTAACCCTAACCCTAACTCTAACGCTAACCCTAACCCTAACCCTAACTATAACCCTAACCCTAACCCTAGCACTAACCCTAACGCTAACGCTAAACCTAACCCTAACCCTAACGCTAACGCTACCCCTAACCTAACCCTAACCCTAACCCTAACCCTAACCCTAACCCTAACCCTAACCCTAACCCTAACCCTAACTCTAACCCTAACGCTAACGCTAACCCTAACCCTAAGCCTTACCCTAACTCTAACCCTAACCCTAACCCTAACCCTAACCCTAACGCTAACCCTAACCCTAACCCTAACGCTAACCCTAACACTAACCCTAACCCTAACCCTAACCCTAACGCTAACCCTAACCCTAACCCTAACCCTAACGCTAATGCTAACACTAACCCTAACGCTAACCCTAACCCAAACCCTAACACTAACACTTACGCTAACCCTAACCCTAAACCTAACCCTAACGCTAACCCTAACCCTAACTCTAACCCCAACCCTAACTCTAACCCTAACCCTAACCCTAAACCTAACCCTAACGCTAACCCAAACCCTAACCTTAACCCTAACCCTAACCCTAACGCTAACCCTAACCCTAAGCCTAACCCTAACGCTAACCCTAAACCTAACCCTAACCCTAACCGTAACGCTAACCCTAACGCTAACGCTAACCCTAACCCTAACCCTAACGCTAAGCCTAACCCTAACCCTAACCTAAGCCTAACGCTTACGCTAACCCTAACCATAACCCTAACCCTAACCCTAATGCTAACCCTAAACCTAACCCTAACCCTAACCCTAACTTTAACCATAACCCTAAACCTAACCCTAACGCTAACCCTAAACCTAACCCTAACCCTAACCCTAACCCTAACGCTAACCCTAACCCTAACCCTAACCCTAACCTTAACCCTAACGCTAACCCTAACCCTAACCCTAACACTAACCCTAACGCTAACCCTAACCCTAACCCTAACACTAACCCTAACCATAACCCTAACCCTAACCCTAACCCTAACGCTAACCCTAAACCTAACCCTAACCCTAACCTTAACACTAACCCTAACCCTAACCCTAACGCTAACCCTAATCCTAACCCTAACCCTAACATTAACCTTAACGCTAACCCTAACCATAACCCTAACCATAACGCTAATGCTAACCC
>NW_027459033.1:430000-435000 GCF_050624435.1 Tenrec ecaudatus
CTAAACCTAACCCTAAGCCTAACCCTAACCCTAACCCTAACCCTAACGCTGACCCTAACCCTAACCCTAACCCTAACCCTAACGCTAACCCTAACCCTAACCCTAACCCTAACCCTAACCTTAACCCTAACGCTAACCCTAACCCTAACCCTAACCCTAACCCTAACGCTAACGCTAACCCTAACCCTAGCCCTAACGCTAACGCTAACCCTAACCCTAACCCTAACCTAACCTTAACACTAACCCTAACCCTAACCCTAACCCAACCCTAACACTAAGCCTAACCCCAACCCTAACCCTAACCCTAACATTAACCCTAACGCTAACCCTAACCCTAACCCTAACCCTAACCCTAAGGCTAATGCTAACCCTAAACCTAACGCTAACCCTAACCTTAACCCTTACCCTAACCCTAAGCCTCACCCTAACCCTAACCCTAACCCTACTCCTAAACCTAACTCTAACCCTAACCCTAACCCTAACCCTAACGCCAACCCTAACCCTAAGCCTAACCCTAAACCTAACCCTAACCGTAACCCTAACCCTAAACCTAACCCTAACCCTAACCCTAACTCTAACGCTAACCCTAACCCTAACCCTAACTATAACCCTAACCCTAACCCTAGCACTAACCTTAACGCTAACGCTAAACCTAACCCTAACCCTAACGCTAATGCTACCCCTAACCTAACCCTAACCCTAACCCTAACCCTAACCCTAACCCTAAACCTAACCCTAACCCTAACCCTAACCCTAACCCTAACCCTAACTCTAACCCTAACGCTAACGCTAACCCTAACCCTAAGCCTTACCCTAACTCTAACCCTAACCCTAACCCTAACCCTAACCCTAACGCTAACCCTAACCCTAACCCTAACGCTAACCCTAACACTAACCCTAACCCTAACCCTAACCCTAACGCTAACCCTAACCCTAACCCTAACGCTAATGCTAACACTAACCCTAACGCTAACCCTAACCCTAACCCTAACCCTAACCCTTACGCTAACCCTAACCCTAACCCTAACCCTAACGCTAACCCTAACCCTAACTCTAACCCCAACCCTAACTCTAACCCTAACCCTAACCCTAAACCTAACCCTAACGCTAACCCAAACCCTAACCTTAACCCTAACCCTAACCCTAACGCTAACCCTAACCCTAAGCCTAACCCTAACGCTAACCCTAACCCTAACCCTAACCCTAACCGTAACGCTAACCCTAACGCTAACGCTAACCCTAACCCTAACCCTAACGCTAAGCCTAACCCTAACCCTAACCTAAGCCTAACGCTTACGCTAACCCTAACCATAACCATAACCCTAACCCTAACCCTAATGCTAACCCTAAACCTAACCCTAACCCTAACCCTAACCTTAACCATAACCCTAAACCTAACCCTAACGCTAACCCTAAACCTAACCCTAACCCTAACCCTAACCCTAACGCTAACCCTAACCCTAACGCTAACCCTAACGCTAACGCTAACCCTAACCCTAACCCTAACGCTAACCCTAAACCTAACCCTAACCCTAACCCTAACGCTTACGCTAACCCTAACCCTAACCCTAACCCTAACGCTAACTCTAACCCTAACCCTAACCCTAACGCTAACGCTAACCCTAACCCTAACCCTTACCCTAACCCTAACCCTAAACCTAACCCTAACCCTAACCCTAACCCTAACGCTAACCCTAACCCTAACCCTAACCCTAACGCTAACCCTAACACTAACCCTAACCCTAACCCTAACCCTAACGCTAACCCTAACCCTAACCCTAACGCTAACCCTTACGCTAACCCTAACCCTAAACTAACGCTAACCCTAACCCTAACCCTAACGCTAACCCTAACCCTAACTCTAACCCTAACCCTAACTCTAACCCTAGGCCTAACCCTAACCCTAAACCTAACCCTAACGCTAATCCTAACCCTAACCTTAACCCTAACCCTAACCCTAACGCTAACCCTAACCCTAACCCTAACCCTAAGCCTAACCCTAACGCTAACCCTAACCCTAACACTAACCCTAACCGTAACGCTAACCCTAACGCTAACGCTAACCCTAACCCTAACCCTAACACTTAGCCTAACCCTAACCCTAACCCTAACCCTAACGCTTACGCTAACCCTAACCATAAACCTAACCCTAACCCTAATGCTAACCCTAAACCTAACCCTAACCCTAACCCTAACCCTAAACCTAACCCTAACGCTAACCCTAACCCTAACCCTAACCCTAACCCTAACCCTAACCCTAACCCTAACCCTAACCCTAACGCTAACCCTAACCCTAACCCTAACCCTAAACTTAACCCTAACGCTAACCCTAACCCTAACCCTAACACTAACCCTAACACTAACCCTAACCCTAACCCTAACACTAACCCTAATCCTAACCCTAACCCTAACCCTAACGCTAACCCTAAACCTAACCCTAACCCTAACCTTAACACTAACCCTAACCCTAACCCTAACGCTAACCCTAACCCTAACCCTAACATTAACCCTAACGCTAACCCTAACCCTAACCCTAACGCTAATGCTAACCCTAAACCTAACGCTAACCCTAACCCTAACCCTAACCCCAACCCTAAACCTAAACCTAACGCTAACCCTAACCCTAACTTAACGCTAACCCTAAACCTAACCCTAACCCTAAGCGTAAACCTAACGCTAACCCTAACCCTAACCCTAACCCTAACCCTAACCCTAACCCTAACGCTAACCCTAACGCTAACGCTAACCCTAACCCTAACCCTAACGCTAAGCCTAACCCTAACCCTAACCCAAACCCTAACCCTAACGCTTATGCTAACACTAAACATAACCCTAACCCTAACGCTAATGCTAACCCTAAAACTAACCCTAAGCCTAACCCTAACCCTAACCCTAACCCTAACGCTGACCCTAACCCTAACCCTAACCCTAACCCTAACCCTAACGCTAACCCTAACCCTAACCCTAACCCTAACCCTAACCTTAACCCTAACGCTAACCCTAACCCTAACCCTAACCCTAACCCTAACCCTAACCCTAACCCTAACGCTAACGCTAACCCTAACCCTAGCCCTAACGCTAACGCTAACCCTAACCCTAACCCTAACCTAACCTTAACACTAACCCTAACCCTAACCCTAACCCAACCCTAACACTAAGCCTAACCCCAACCCTAACCCTAACCCTAACATTAACCCTAACGCTAACCCTAACCCTAACCCTAACCCTAACCCTAACACTAAGGCTAATGCTAACCCTAAACCTAACGCTAACCCTAACCTTAACCCTTACCCTAACCCTAAGCCTCACCCTAACCCTAACCCTAACCCTACCCCTAAACCTAACTCTAACCATAACCCTAACCCTAACCCTAACGCCAACCCTAACCCTAAGCCTAACCCTAAACCTAACCCTAACCGTAACCCTAACCCTAAACCTAACCCTAACCCTAACCCTAACTCTAACGCTAACCCTAACCCTAAACCTAACTATAACCCTAACCCTAACCCTAGCACTAACCCTAACGCTAACGCTAAACCTAAACCTAACCCTAACGCTAACGCTAACCCTAACCCTAAGCCTTACCTAACTCTAACCCTAACCCTAACCCTAACCCTAACCCTAACCCTAACGCTAACCCTAACCCTAACCCTAACGCTAACCCTAACACTAACCCTAACCCTAACCCTAACCCTAACGCTAACCCTAACCCTCACCCTAACGCTAATGCTAACACTAACCCTAACGCTAACCCTAACACTAACCCTAACCCTAACCCTAACCCTTACGCTAACCCTAACCCTAACCCTAACCCTAACGCTAACCCTAACCCTAACTCTAACCCCAACCCTAACTCTAACCCTAACCCTAACCCTAAACCTAACCCTAACGCTAACCCAAACCCTAACCTTAACCCTAACCCTAACCCTAACGCTAACCCTAACCCTAAGCCTAACCCTTACGCTAACCCTAACCCTAACCCTAACCCTAACCCTAACCCTAACCCTAACCGTAACGCTAACCCTAACGCTAACGCTAACCCTAACCCTAACCCTAACGCTAAGCCTAACCCTAACCCTAACCTAAGCCTAACGCTTACGCTAACCCTAACCATAACCCTAACCCTAACCCTAATGCTAACCCTAAATCTAACCCTAACCCTAAACCTAACCTTAACCATAACCCTAAACCTAACCCTAACGCTAACCCTAAACCTAACCCTAAACCTAACCCTAACCCTAACGCTAACCCTAACCCTAACCCTAACCCTAACCTTAACCCTAACGCTAACCCTAACCCTAACCCTAACACTAACCCTAACGCTAACCCTAACCCTAACCCTAACACTAACCCTAACCATAACCCTAACCCTAACCCTAACCCTAACGCTAACCCTAAACCTAACCCTAACCCTAACCTTAACACTAACCCTAACCCTAACCCTAACGCTAACCCTAATCCTAACCCTAACCCTAACATTAACCTTAACGCTCACCCTAACCCTAACCCTAACCATAACGCTAATGCTAACCCTAAACCTAACGCTAACCCTAACCCAAACCCTAACCCCAACCCTAACCCTAAAACTAACGCTAACCCGAACCCTAACCCTAACCCTATCTCTAAACCTAACCATAACCCTAAAGCTAACCCTAACCCTAACCCTAACCCTAACCCTAACCCTAACGCTAACCCTAACCCGAAACCTAACCTTAACCCTAAACCTAACGCTAACCCTAAAGCTAACGCTAACCCTAACGCTAACGCTAACCCTAACCCTAACCCTAACGCTAACCCTAAACCTAACCCTAAACCTAACCCTAACGCTTATGCTAACCGTAACCCTAACCCTAACCCTAACCCTAACGCTAACCCTAACCCTAACCCTAAACCTAACCCTAACCCTAACGCTAACCCTAACCCTAACCCTAACCCTAACCCTTACCCTAACCCTAACCCTAACCCTAACCCTAACGCTAACCCTAACCCTAACCCTAACG
>NW_027459033.1:452500-455000 GCF_050624435.1 Tenrec ecaudatus
ACGCTAACGCTAACCCTAGCCCTAACTCTAACGCTAACCCTAACCCTAACCCTAAACCTAAAGTAACCCTAACCCTAACCGTAACGCTTACGCTAACCCTAACCCTAACCCTAACCCTAACCCTAACGCTAACCCTAACCCTAACCCTAACCCTAACGCTAATGCTAACCCTAACCCTAACCCTAATTCTAACCCTAACCCTAAACCTAACCCTAAACCTAACCCGAACCCTAACGCTAACCCTAACAATAACCCTAACCCTAACCCTAACCCTAACGCCAACCCTAAACCTAACCCTAACCCTAAACCTAACCCTAACCCTAATTCTAACCCTAAACCTAACCCTAACGCTACCCCTAACACTTACCCTATCCCTAACCCTAATGCTAATGCTAAACCTAACCCTAACCCTAACGCTAACGCTACCCCTAACCCTAACCCTAAGCCTAAACCTAACCCTAACCCTAACCCTAACCTTAACCCTAACCCGAACCCTAACCATAACCCTAACCCTAAACCTAACTTTAACGCTAACGCTAACCCTAAACCTAACCCTAACCCTAATGCTAACCCTCCCCCTAAACCTAACCCTAACCCTAACGCTAACCCTAACCCTAACCCTAACCCTAATGCTAACCCTAACCCTAACCCTAACCCTAAACCTAACCCTAACCCTAACCCTAAACCTAACCCTAACGCTACCCCTAACCCTTACCCTAACCCTAACCCCAATGCTAATGCTAAACCTAACCCTAACCCTAACGCTAACGCTACCCCTAACCCTAACCCTAACCCTAAACCTAACCCTAACCCTAACCCTAACCCTAACCTTAACCCTAACCCGAACCCTAACCATAACCCTAACCCTAAACCTAACTTTAACGCTAACGCTAACCCTAATCCTAACCCTAACCCTAACGCTAGCCCTAACCCAAACCCTAACCCTAACCCTAACCCTAACGCTAACCCTAACCCTAACCCTAACCCTAACCCTAACCCTAACGCTAACCCTAACCCTAACCCTGAACCTAACCCTACCCCTAACACTAACCCTAACCCTAACGCTAACCCTAACCCTAACCCTAACTCTAACCCAAACGCTAACGCTAACGCTAAACCTAACCCTAACCCTAACCCTAACGCCAACCCTAACCCTAAACCTAACGCTAACCCTAATCCTAACTCTAACCCTAAACCTAACCCTAACTCTAACCCTAACCCTAACGCTAACGATAACCCTAACGCTAACCCTAACCCTAACCCTAACGCTAACCCTAACCCTAACCCTAACCCTAACGCTAACCCTAACCCTAACCCTAACCCTAAACCTAACCCTAACCCTAACCGTAACCCTAACCCTAACCCTAACCCTAACGCTAACCCTAACCCTAACCCTAAACCTAACTCTAACCCTAACCCTAACCCTAACCCTAACGCTAACCCTAACCCTAACCCTAAACCTAACCCTAACCCTAACCCTAACCCTAACCCTAACCCTATACCTAACCCTAACCCTAACCCTAAACCTAACCCTAACCCTAACTATAACCCTAACCCTAACCCTAACACTAACCCTAACGCTAACGCTAAACCTAACACTAACCGTAACGCTAACGCTACCCCTAACCTAACCCTAACCCTAACCCTAACCCTAACCCTAACCCTAAACCTAACCCTAACCCAAACCCTAACCCTAAACCTAACCCTAACCCTAACCCTAACCTTAACCCTAACCATAACCCTAACACTAAACCTAACTCTAACGCTAACGCTAACCCTAACCCTAACCCGAACCCTAAACCTAATGCTAACCCTAACCCTAACGCTAAACCTAACCCTAACCCTAACCCCAACGCTAACCCTAACCCTAACCCTAATCCTAACCCTAACCCTAACCCTAACGCTAACCCTAACCCTAACCCTAACCCTAACGCTAACACTAACCCTAACCCTAAACCTAACCCTAACCCTAACGCTAACCCTAACTATAACCCTAACCCTAACGCTAACCCTAACCCTAACCCTAACACTAACCCAAACGCTAACGCTAACGCTAAACCTAACCCTAACCCTAACACTAACCCTAACCCTAAACCTAACGCTAACCCTAACCCTAACCCTAACCCTAATTCTAACCCTAACCCTAACCCTAAACCTAACGCTAACCCTAACCCTAACCCTAACTCTAACCTTAACCATAACCCTAACCCTAAACCTAACCCTAACCCTAATCCTAACCCTAACCCTAGCCCTAACCCTAACCCTAAACCTAACCCTAACGCTAACCCTAACCCTAACCCTAACCCTAACGCTAACGCTAACCCTAAAGCTAACGCTAACCCTAACCCTAACCCTAACGCTAACCCTAACCCTAACCCTAACTCTAACCCTAACCCTAATCCTAACGCTTACGCTAACCCTAACCCTAACCCTAACGTTAAACCTAAAGCTAACCCTAACCCTAACCCTAACCCTAACCTTAACGCTAACGCTAACCTTA